>NW_007732027.1:6663-7119 GCF_000696425.1 Galeopterus variegatus
TGTCTTCTTGCTCTTAAAAGAGCAGAGTCTTAGGTGCTATTACCAAATTTGCCTTGGTTCTGTGGCCAGAGAGAAGACACCTACTCTGCCTGAAATTCAAGAATTACCTGTTCAAAAGCATTAGACAATCTGGAAGGAAGGAGACTAAGGGATATTCTCCTAGTTGGCTTTTGTTTGTTTTTGTGCTTAGTAGTAAAATAATTTATACATTTAACCTGATTTTGAGAAAATCTTGACAAATAGGCAAATATACTTGCTCCCTGCCATTCTTAATCTTGATGGACTTAATCCAATTCTAGAGTTTTTTCCTATGATTTCTTGATATCAGCACTTTAAAAACTGTGTTCTGAGGAACTTCTCTGTTTTAGTCTATTTGTGTTGCTTATAACAGAATTTCCTGACCCGCGGGATATTCAACGCAGACCCTGGAGGGGGGAGTGGGAATGGGAAAGGAGC
>NW_007732027.1:7779-42779 GCF_000696425.1 Galeopterus variegatus
CCACAAAACTCATGTCACTCTCACATACAAAATACAGTCATTCTTGCTCCCACACCAACTTAAAAGTCCAAAGTCTCATCTGAGACCAAAAGCAAAAGTCCTTCCAGCTTTGAACCTGAAAAACAAAACCAAATTTATCTACTGCCAAGATACAATGGTGGAACAGATATTGGGTACACATTCCCATTCCAAAAGGGAGGAATAGGCCAAAAGAAAGGAAAAACAGGTCCCAAACAAATCTGAAACCCAGCAGGGCAGGCATTAAATCTCAAGGCTGGTGAATTGGGTACCTTGATTCCATGTTCGACTGCCTCTGCACACTTGTGTGGCGGTTGGGTCCCCAAGTCCTTGTGAAGCTCCACTCCTATGGCTTTCCAGATCTCAAGCCATACTTCACCTCTCCCAGGCTGGTGTTCCACTCTGGTAGCTCCACAGGTCTGGGGTCTCCATGGTGGTCCTGCTTTCACGGCTCCACTAGGCATGGCGCTTTTGGGGTTTCTCTGCTGCAACTCTGACTCCACGTTACTGCTTGGCATTGCTCTAGTGAAGGCTGTCTGTAGTGACTCCACCCCTGCAACAGATCTCTTCCTGGGCCCCCAGACTTTTCCATACATACTTTGAAATCTGGGTGGAGGCTCCCAAGCCTTCCCAGCTCTGGCATTCTGTGAGCCTGCAGACCTAACACCACGTGGATGCTGCCAAGATTTTTGGCTTGTATTTTCCAAAGCTGCAGGTCCAGCCACACCTGGGGGTAATTTAGCCACAGCTGGAGCAGCCAAAGCAGCTGGGGTGCTGGTGCTGGAAGCAGCTTCTCCAGGTGGCCCTGGGCAGTGAGCCCATGGAGGGTGCCTTGGGCCTGTTCCCCAAGACCATTCTGTCTCCCTAGGCCTTTGGGCCTGAAATGGAAGGGTTGGCCCCAGAGGCTTTTGCAATGCCTTCAGGGCCTTTTTCTCCTTCTCTTGATAATCTCTTTCCTTTGTACTAATCTTTTCAGCTAATGGTCACTGGGCTGCACCATTACATGCTCTCTGCTTTTCTACTACATGACCAGGCTGCAAATTTTCCAAATCTTTATGCTCTGCTTCCCTTTTAAATTCTGGCTTTACATCATGCCTTTTCTGCCATAACTCAGCATAGGCTTTTAGAAATAACCATGCAGCATCCTTAATGCTTTGCTGCTTAGAAATTTCTTTGGCCAAATGCTCTGGTTCACAACTCTTAAGTTCCAACTTCCACAAAGTCCGAGGGCATAGACACAATGTAGCCAAATTCCTTGCTATGGTATAGCAAGGGTTATCTTTTGTCCAATTCCGATAAGTTCCTCATTTCTATCTGAGACCTCATCATCAGCATGTCATTTACTGTCCACATTTCTATCAGCATTCTGCTTGCCACCACCTAAGTCTTTAAGACATTCCAAACTTTCTCTTGTCTTTTTTCTCTTCTTCTAAGTCCTCCAGACTCCTCCAACCTTTGCCCATTACCCAGTTCCAAAGCTGCATCCACATTTTCAGGTATCCGTATAGCAACACCCCACTTCTGCTACCAATTTTCTGTTTTATTCTGTGTTGCTTATAACCGGGTGATTTATAAAGAACAGAGGTGTATTTGGCTCATGATTCTGGGACAGCTGCATCTGGCATGGGCCTCAGGCTGCTTCTACTCATGATGGAAAAGCATCAGGCAGCCGGTGGGTACAAACAGATCACATGGCAAGAGAGGAAGCAAGAGAGAGAGAGGAGGTGCCAGGGTCTTTGTAAGCAATGAGCACTCACGAGAACTAATAAAGCGAGAACTCACTCATTAATTCCCCCTTCTTCAAGAAGAGCATTAATCCACTCATGAGGGATCCTCCCCATGACTCAATCAGTTTCCAACACTGTCACATTGGGGATCAGATTTCCACATGAGTTTTGGCAGGGACAACACATCCAAACTCCATCATTCTCCTACAGCTAATTAGCATTATATAAAAAAGAGTTTCAAGGACAAGTAAGTTTGTTACATGGTGCACAGTCTGCCTTCCTCAGAGTGAGCCGCATCAGCTTTAGTTTACTCGTGATGCCAGGAGGCTGAATAGTCAGGATCTGCGTAGCTTTCCTTAGCCCAGAGACTTCCAAGTTCATGGGCCACAGAAACCTCTTTTTCTCTTGCACTATTGATTAACATCTACATTGGCAAATACCCCTTTATATATATTTTAATATAATATCAGCAAGAACACCAAATTTGGCCATTTTGAAAGATAAGTAACCAGTTTCATTCTCTATTTAGAAGTATTCCGAGCTTTCCTCTCTTAAAAGATGTAGAGAACATATGTGGTTTCCAGATGCACGTATTTAAGAAATGTAAAATGCTTTTCGTGTGCTGATTTTTAAAAAAAGCCTACAGCAGGTGGGGGCACTGGCTTTGCTGTTTTGCTGAGGCCTGGCTCCCGATGCTCTGGACTCTGCCGTGTTCACCCCCGAGCTTTGGCCCTGTCTTGGTCTCATCTGGCCCGTCTCACTGGCCTGTTCCCTGCCACACCTCTGTCAACCCTCACCTCTGCCCTCTGTGTAGCTGGCCACCTCTGTTGTTTCCCTCTGTCCCCCTTCCTGTTTTGCCTCTTCAATCCTAGATTCTTTTCCTGGGTTTAGTCTCTTTTGTGCATGTATTCATTCACTAAACTTTTGCTGACCACCCCCGTGTGGCACAAAGCTAGGGGCAGGAGACCCAGCAGTGTGTCAGGACAACACCCTGCACTCAAGCACTTCAGCATCCAGCAAAGCAGGCTGTGGGGAGGACTTGTTCATATCTGGCTTATCTTCACAACTTGGCCCAGCCCACGCTACTCCGTGATGTGAAATCCCTTGACTATTTGCAAGCCGCCACTGTTCTCCCTGCCATGGGCCTTTTGATATCCTTGTGGTCAGTGCTTGCTTGTTCTTACCGTTTTAATGGAATTGACTTGATTCTCCTCGACCCCACGGTAGGCTGGGAACAAGCTCACATCCTGGTGTTTCCCACAATGCAGGCCTGTGCTCCATGGACAACCATGGACCTCTCCCAACTCGACATGCCCTGTGTGTGTGAGGCAGCCCAGGGCGAGGTGGGAATACAAGAGCGACTGGAATCGGAATCCCATCTCAGCTGCTCTCACCGGGCAGGTGAGGCTGATCACCTCCTATCATGGGCTAAAAACACCTCCAGTCCCAGCCCACCAAAGTAGTGGTTTCACAGCTTTGGGACCAGGACCCTGGGGAGAGATGAGTTTCAGGCTGGTATTCAGAACACACAGGTACACACCTACACACACAACCAGAGCACAAATTTCAAAAAACGTGTGGATGTAACCAAATTAAGATAAGCCAGGGTGAAGCACAGAGGGTCCCGATCCAGTGCAACTGGTCCTCCAGAAGTCGCAGACATGCAGGGGGACGCCACGTGGTGATGGAGGCAGAGGTCACAGTGGTGCGTCTGCATGTCAAGGAGCAGCAAGGGTCACAGGCAGCACCGGAAGCTGGAACAGCAGAAGGATCCTGCCCTAGAGGCTGCAGAAGGAGGTGGCTCCACCTCGCCTTGACTTTGGACTTCTGGCCTCCAGAGTGGGAGAGAAGGAACCTCTGCTGTGCTAGCTCCCAGTTCACGGCAGTTTGCTCCAACAACTGTAGGAAACCAGCACACCACTGCAAAGTTTTAAACAGGGTGGTAAATGCTATCCCACTTGCGGTTTTGAAAGAGCTTCAGCTGCCATGGAAAATTCAGAGGGTGCGCGAGAGCGGACGCGGGGAGGCTGTCACAGCAGCCCTGGGAGAGTCGGGGGGTGGGGAACCTCGACTCTTGTTCCCAGTCTGCGACACCCTGGTTGTCCCATCCGTCCCTGTGCTACTTGGAGGCCACACGAGCTTTCATACCCTCTCATTCTGCCCCTCTTTCTGGAAGCCCTTCCGACGGCTCTGCATTGTCACTGCCTGCCGTGCACGTCTCCTCGTGACCCGACCCGTGCTCCCTCTAGATCTGCTATCTTCTCTCTCTCGCCTCCTTTTCTCTCTGTCCCTCATTCCACTAAAACTGCATTTCTCTAGCACTTAGTGTGTGTGGTTGGATGGACGGGCCCTGAGACAGACTGCTGGTGCCCGCGTGGAATCTCCTCTACCAGTGTCTTCATCTGGTGGTCCTCAGCGGGGCGACGTTGGCCCTCCTGAGGTATTTGCAATGTCTGGAGATGTTCCAGATGTCACACTTGGGGGTGCTGGTGACGTCTAGTGAGTAAAGTCCAGGGATGCCACTGAGCGTCCTCCAGTGCACAGGACAGCCCCCGACTGCAGAGGATTATCCAATTGACAATGTCAGTAGTGCCGAGATTGCGAACCCTGACAATCTGTGATCAGGAGTACGAAGCTCTGGCTCCAGGGACTGGTGGTGACAGAGAGAAGAGGGCAGATCTGAGTTTCTAGGAGGTGGCAATGGGGGGACCGATGGTAAGTACATCGAGGAGGGAGTGTCTATGGTAAAGTTCAGGTTGGCAGCGAGGATTATGTCTGGGGCACAAATTAGTTCCCGACTGGAAGTTCTAGCCTCAGTTCGCGATGCATGCAAACATGCAGGGGTTGTCTTCTATGATTTCATTTTAAATTTTTAGTTACTTTTTGGGGTTTGAAGATACCCTTTCTCTCTCCCCCCGCCCACAATTTGGGGTGGCTAAAGAGGTCAGCTGCCCTCCAGAGTCTTCTTAATGAGCCTCAGAAGTGGCATCTAACTTGCTTTGAAGAAGTACCTCCTCCATAAATAGCAAATTTGGCAGAAAAGCCGGGTAAGGTCCCTTGATTATATAAAAACTAGTGTTCACTTTACATAAAATGTCAAGTTGGTCTTTAAATAGCAGTCTCAGAAGCACAAGCCATTTTATTATCCATTAAGTCATTTAGCATCCACTATACAATTTTTCAAAGTTATTTTCCCCAGAGGGGTTGCTGATATACAGTATTCTTGCAAAAAGCGTGGCGAAAGGCACGGGGAGAGACGGTAGGAAAGAGAGAAACCTGCAAGCAATCTCTTACTTTATAATCTAGGGAAAAGGCAGACATCAAAATTGAGACAAGAAGTCAAAAAGAAAATCTGTCCATGCTATTGTAAAGTCGGAGCTGTGTTTTTGCAGCTCCATGCGAGATTTTTGTTTTGTTGCATAGTTGTTTCTGTCTGTGGCAATAATGGTCGTAAATCCACAATTCCGTCCTTGTTCTGAATATGACACCGTATTGGGCACAAACACGGTCTTTTCGCACAAAGGTAAATTTCAAAATCTTTACCAGCTGGTGCAATGTGGACACTGACCGGCAGCACTGATGTCAGCCACGCCCCGGGGGCACGTTCTGGAGGCCTCCTGCTGGCCAGGAGGGGGACACCCAGGGACTGAGGCTGTGGCTGTGCCCCGAGTGGTGAGGCAGTACTCTGACACTCTCACCCTGGCCAGCTGTAAGCTCTGCCTACCGGTGGAGTGTCAGTTTGAGTCGCTCATGGTTCGTGGGTGTGTCCGGCTTGGTTCTCCCCAGAATCCCCCAATCATCTCTAATTTGAGTCTGGGACCAGGCAGCAGACGTGTACGCAGGATACTCCTATACCCAGGTTCCGGAAAGAAAGGGTTTAAAACATCATCTTCCCTCCTGGCATTCCCTTCCCTATGAACTTCCCAACTTCACATCACTTTCTGACAGTGTCACACTTCCCGTCGTTCTGACAACTCTCCCTATGGGCTCAAAGATCTGGCTGCCATCAGACACCGGACCTGCAGGCCAGTACCTGGTACGGAGCCTGCGGGGCCACAGGGCACTGGGCTGAGGGTCCCACAGAGGGCCCCACAAGGCTGCCAGCAGAGGGGGAGATGACCATGAGGCCCGGGTGGTCTCTAGGCAGGTTCAGGCCCTGTTTACCCTCTGCAGGCCTCATTCTGGGTCTTCGCTCAGGCTGTTTCCTCCACGTGGGATCTTCCTCCACCCACCTCCAAGTGTCCCAATACTACATTTGCGCCCTATGGGCTCAAAGATCTGGCTGCCATCAGACACCGGACCTGCAGGCCAGTACCTGGTACAGAGCCTGCGGGGCCACAGGGCACTGGGCTGAGGGTCCCACAGAGGGCCCCACAAGGCTGCCAGCAGAGGGGGAGATGACCACGAGGCCCGGGTGGTCTCTAGGCAGGTTCAGGCCCTGTTTACCCTCTGCAGGCCTCATTCTGGGTCTTCGCTCAGGCCGTTTCCTCCACGTGGGATCTTCCTCCATCCACCTCCAAGTGTCCCAATACTACATTTGCATGAAGGCTAAGGTCAAATGTCCGCCTTCTCGCTTTGCCCCTTCTTCTCCCTCCCTCCAGTGCTCCCACACGGGCTCGTCGCTCCCCTCTGCGGGTTACGGTCGTTTCTCCCCGACCAGACCTACGTTCTCGGAGCCAAAGACTCTTGCCCAGGTCTGGCTATTTCCTTAGGGCCTCTGGGAATGGAGAGATGTTTCACGTCACTGTCAACCCGGTGACCGTGGTTCCTGGCATTTGTAGGTGAGACAGATTTGTCTGCAGTTTCCTGGATTCATTTGATTCTTAACAACTATCCAGTGAGCCAAGTACAGCAGCTGGTTTCAGGGTTTCTACTCCGGGTAAATTCTATAACCTAAGCTGCAGAATGGAGTGGAAGCGGTGGTTGTCAACAGCCTAATGGATCGCTGATGAATCTGCAGATTTATGTCAACTATGATCCTGGCTCTAATTTGACAGACTATGAAGCGACCTCATATTTCAGCGCTGTTTCTGAATCAATAGCTCTAGATCCACCGAGCTTAGCTCTGTGTCTGCCCCACTCCGTGTGCTGGAGGATCAAGGACACGTTAAGAATTTGTTTCCAGAAACTGAGGAAAGAACTCATGGCTGGGTGTCGCGTTTGGGTCGGGTGCACCGCACCTGCACGAGGCCGACGCCGTGATGCCTGTGAAGGTCCCCGGGCTGCCGTGTTCCTGAGCGGCCAGGCTGACATCTGGTCCAGACCCAGACAGTCATGCGGTGGGTCTGTCACTGCGTCCCTCCACCAGGAAGCTCTGGCGCCCCCACATGGTGTGGAGGTTTCACCTGCTTGTATTGAATTTGGGCGCAGTCGTGCCTGGGCCCAGCCCTCCGCCACTGCAGGAGAAAGCACGCGGTGGCAAAGGCAAAAGACCAAGAGGAGAGAGGGAGAAGCCACAGCAGAGGGGCATGGAAGAGGAGACGTTGTCACCTCCTCGCCCCTTCCACACCCCTCCCTCTGTGTCCGGCACTGCCCTGGCTGGTGTCTCCCTCCGGCCCCTGCCTGAATCACTGTCACAGCCTCCTGGCTTCAGTTCCTCCCTCCCAGCCCCTCTCCTCCCCCTCTGGCTCTGGGGGACAGGCCGCTCCACCTTTCCACCTTCCGGCCCAATGTCAGCTGCTCAGGGGTCTTCTCTGACTCATGAGGGAGAGTTGACCCCACCCCGTGCATTCTAGATCTTTCTTCATGTCTTCATATCTGCTCACATATGACTGTTGTCGTTGGTCAAGGGTGCATGAGGTGTGCAGGGCCCAGGTGGCAGCTGCCTGGCTGGCCCTGTTGCCATTGGCCCGCGTCCCGGATGAATGCATGCTGTTCCCTGGACAAAAAGCCAAGGGATGCAAACTCAGGCAGGTCACCGGGAGTTTCTGGCTGGCGTGGGGACAGAGAAGTAAGTCCATGGATACACAGTGTCATGGTTATCTCTTGCTGGGCGATGGGAGTAGCACTCCTGCAGGTCTCCCATGCAGTGGCCCTCAGAGGGTGCCCAGCACAGGGTCATCTGCAGGCTCAGCGTGGGTTCTTGTGAGGGGCTCCCTGTGGTCTCCCTGCATGGTCTTCCAGTAGGACTGTCCGCACGGTGGTTCAGAACATCCAAAGCAGTGCCCTTAGCACAGGGTGGCAGAAAGCGTGGGTCCTCCCAGCAGCTAGCTCCTAACCCAGCCAGTGTCATTCCGTCACAGTCCATGGTTCTGGGCTCATGGGTCCAGCCCACATTCAGTGTGGGAGGGGACCCAGTAGGTGGGCGGGAAGAAGCTGTCGCAGGTGTGCTGAGCGGGTCTTGAGGAGCACCCATGGGCTGTGCTGGGAACAGAGAGGCCCAGGTTGGGGACAGTGAAGGTTTCTGGAAGATTATGAAATGAGCTGATTTTTATTTTTGCAATAAATAAAACGTAACCAGATGAAGAAGACAGAATATTTGGTGAGTGAGCGATGTATCAAATGAAGGATTAGAGTCAGAGATTGGGATGACTGTGAAAGACTGTAGGTGCGAGGCCTGGGGATAATATGGAAAGTATTTGGAGTCGTGCAGACCTGGGTTCACATCTCACTCCCCTCTTATCAGTTTGGTGACTTCAGGCCAGTTACTCCCTATCTCTGAGCATAATTAGGCTAAAAATAGGATGACTTTCTGGGCTTGTTATGAAGAGTTAACTAAAATACCTGACCTAGTGCCTGACAAAGTGTGTGAACACGCAGCATCTCTCCGTCATTTAAAGCGCAAGAGACAAACACCTCGTAGCACGCTTGGAACAGAATAATCCGTCCACAGGAAGAAATTGTATGTTCTTACAAACTCGCCAGCACCATTTTATTGTTGAAATCATAGAGGTCCCACCTTTATGTGGGTCGCATACACGGTAGCCCACCACACCGCGATTGCTTACAGCCAGTGAAAGAGGGCAGGAAATAAAAGGAACAAATAGTTTTAGAACAGAGACGATAACATCGTTATTTGCAGATTAAGATTAGCCATCTAGGAAACCCAAGAGAATCAAATGAACGGCTATTCGAATAATTAACAAAGTCAGGTGCAGAGGCTGGTCGCAAAATAAATGTTCAAAGATGGCTAGCTTTCTTATGTGCCAATGACAATCAGAAGACGTAGTCGGGAATGGATTCCACGCAGGTAGCAACAGCTGCAAATGCTTACGTAAGAATTAAGAGCTGCATAGGATCTAACCAAAGAAAATGATAAAACTCTACCACACGACAAAAGAAAGCAAGACACGAACGATTGGAGAGATTCCCACCCTGCTTCCGTGGGAAAGTCCCAGCACTGCAATGACCAGACCTCCCTGAAGTAAGTTGCAGGTGACCTAAGGCAATTTCTATCAAAATTGCAATGAAGCTTTTCTTGGAAAATCACAAAATTATTCTAAATTTTATATGTAATAAATTGCTAATAAAAAATCAAGAAACTTATAAAAGCCCATTAAATAAATATAATAGCAGATATTCAAGCATATTATATAGCTACAATAATTGAGACAGTGCTGTGCTGTTGTAAGAGCAGAAGGACAAATCAGTAGACAAAAAAAGCCCCCAGACGGATCCAAATGTGTGGTTAGTACATGACAAATGTAGTATTTCAATCAGGGAGGAGGAGGATGATTCTACAGAGAATGCCAGAGTAGTTGGTTAACTATTTGGAGGAAAAAAGTTCATTACCTAACTCTATATATCACATATAAACTATAATGAATTGAAAGAATAAATGTAAAAAATTAAGTCATAAAATGAAAAAAAGAAAATACAGGTGGGTATTTATATAATCTCAGGGGGAGGAGGCTTTCTTTTAAACACTGAAGGGACAAACATAAAGTAGGTTTAATAGATTTGACAGCAAGAACAAAAGAGAAATATTTATGTCTTCTCCAAATATATACAAATTAACATAAAATGACAAACCACCTGAAAATATTTGCAACGAATACATCAGCCATGGCATATATGACCTGATACACAAAGAAACGATGTAGAAAAGCAGAAATAGAGCTAGCTAACCCCTTACGATGTTCAAATTCTCTAGTAGTTAATGAAACACTAATTGAAATAAGTCATTTCCTATGCATTCAATTGGCAAAGAAGAAAATACGACCATTCCCAGTGCTGGGAAGGTAGAGGACGTGGACACGTTCCTACATTCACGACAGGAGTGGAGGCTTGTTCTAACATTTT
This sequence comes from Galeopterus variegatus, assembly GCF_000696425.1. Lineage (NCBI taxonomy): Eukaryota > Metazoa > Chordata > Mammalia > Dermoptera > Cynocephalidae > Galeopterus > Galeopterus variegatus. The sequence goes on from NW_007732027.1 coordinate 17,766, forward strand.
GGGGTGTAATTTGGCTTTAAGTGTTCTAGGAGACATAAGTATGTGTTACCTTTTGCTGTAGCAGTTTCTCGACTTGGAATATATAGTAAGAAGGGAATCAAGAATATGCACAAGATTTACGTAGCAATATATTCAGTGTTATGTATAGCTGTTGAAAAATTAAAAACAGCCTAAATGTTCGCTTTAAAACGTATACAATACAGCAAATTCATAAAGTGGTATGTACCGTTCAGCCATTAGAAATTATTGTTTAGAATACAAAAAGGCATGAAAAAATGTATACAAATTGTAATGCAAAAACAAGAAGAACAACAAAAAAGCGACAGGTGACTAAATGATTTATGCTGTATCCCAAGTAATCATCCTTTTACTTACCCCTCCCCCCATGTACCTACCCAGAGAAAGAGTGGAAGTGAGTGCTGTAAAATTTATTTGTGGGTGATGGAATTATGAGTAATTTTATTTTCCTCTTTGTACTTTTTGGAACTTTTCAAGTTTTCTACAATGAATACATATCACTTTTCTTATTTTTTTTTTAATCTAAGCAGAAAATTGTTAAGAACTAAACCAACGAATGTTAGTTATGCGCTCCTGTACTCCTGTGTGGCTTCCTGTGATTTTATAATGTGCTTTGGCAAGTCCCAGCCTTTGCCTTCTGTCACATCCTTTCCAGGAAACTCAAGGCGTATAACAAATGCATTAGGGCCAAATTAGGTTTTCTTGACCCTAACGTTGTGCAGTGTTTAGGGGAAGGGGTTGGAGGAGGTTGGAAACTCAGGATGACGTGGTAGATGGGAGTCTCGGCATAGCTGTTTCTCCCAGAATTTCCACCACGAAGAAGCGCAGAGCTCTGTGATTTTTGCTGGCTGTCAGATCCCGGGCATGTTCTGGAAGCTTGGCTGGGAAAGCCCATGCATGCCCAGGGGGGTCTCTGGTCTGGGCCTCTTATTTCTAGAAAGTGGCTTCTCCCGAAGGCCAGCTATCAAATTGCTTCCATTGTTGGTGAAAAATAATTATGGCGAGGGACCTCATGGCCTCGATCTGAATCAATTTCTCCTTCTCTCTTTAAACTGTCGCTGGCTGACTTCGAGCGTCCCAGCACATGGTCTCTCTGCTGACTTCTGCACCTGCTAAAGGTGGTGACTTTCAGCCCACGCCCCACACAGAAGTGCAGAGCTCTCGATCCTGTGTGCACAACAGCAGCTGACAACATGTTATTCACCAGCCTCTGGATGCAAAGGACAGTCACAGCGCTAGATGGGTTAATTTGGAATGCTTTTGTTAACCAACAAATCTTTTAAAAGTACCAAGAAAAAAAAAAAAGAAGAAAGAAAGAAAGGAAGAAAAAAGAAGAAATCTCCAAGTCGTCTTTGCAGGGGCTTTGCAGTGGAGTTGCCTGTCTCCTTCTCAAGAATTCAAATGAATTGAGAATCCCCTTAGAAGTGACAGCCCAAAGTGTAAGAATGATAAACGGCTTTGGCCTTGATAATTTTTATTAAGCACTAAATGTCACATTTAACCTGCATTACCGAAAGCAATTACCCGTGTATCAACAGTCAAGCAGCACGGAGTGCGGTGCCGGCAGAAGCGCATTCGGCTCCATCTGGGAATAAGGATTTTCAATTAGGAGGCAAATAGCTGCAGAGGGGCTCGGTCCTCCAGCGGTTCCCAGAGGAGGCCTGCGGAGTAAAGTCTTCATATGCAAGTAATCGCAGCCGTGTCAACAGACCATCCCCAGCCATCTGCTGCCGGAGCAGCCGCACTTTATCAAATCTCAATATTTACAGACGCTGATCAGCTCGTGGGGCCAGGATGGCTCCCTGCCAGGGAGTTCTGGGAAATTCATTTTAAGGTGTGTTTCAGTAGGCTAATTAATTTACAAGCACCTGTTTCGTCGCTACGAGCTGTTTGTGCCGCAGCCGAGCCGCAGCCGGGGAGGGAGATTTTATCCTGGCTAAAATGATTTCAATTGATTTTAATTTGCTGACGGCATGGTTGTAGGTTTAATGTGGGCATAGCCTGGAGCCCCTTTCCCTCCCCTTCCCCTTTTTGGAGTCAGCCTTGTAGATGGCTTATTTCTTGGCCCTGTCATTGCTGGGAAAAGTGGCCTCAGCAGGAGGCTCGTGTGGCAGACACAGACAGCAATTGGGCTCTTGAGAGTGGTGTTCACTGAGCATAGTCAGATGGCAGGGCTGCCAGTTAACACACAGGACACCCAGTTAAATGTGAATTTCAGATAAACAGCAGATGATTTTTAGCAGCCATGTCCCCACAGGGCATATTTACACTGAAAATCACTTGTTTATCTGAAATTCACACTTAACCAGGAGCCCTGGACTTCACCTTCTGAATCCAGCAGGTCCAGCAGGTGCTACCAAGAGGCATAGGAGCAAGTCTTGCCGCATCTGGGTGGTCTCCCCTGCCATACAGCCCCCCTCTGCCTTGCACTCTGGGAAGAAGTTCTTGTCAACGGAACGACTTTGAAGTTAGAGGTGGGATCGGACTTTCGCGTGTACTTATCACCGAGGTGGGACACAGCCCCAAACTGCTCTGGGGGATGGCCTTTGCTCTCATGTTCTCTTTAGCCTCCCCTGCAGAAGCGGTGCTGTCTCTGTGTAGGGCCTGTCCTTGCCAGGCCCTGGCTTTCTCTGGGGACCTTGACGCTCTGCTCGTCTGGCAGGCTTTGCATGCAGGCGGCATTTTGGTGATAGACGAAGGGACAAGTCACAAGAATGAGTGGACAGGCACATCAGATCCATGACTTCACTCATGCTATTGCTTTGTTAAAAGCTAAAATAGTTATCTAAATGTTTATGCGGGGATTAATTGAAGAAAATGGTAGTTATGCTCTAGTGGCCAGAAGGTCACGGTGTGGGCACAAAGACGCTTGCGGGTGGCCCATGCCAGTGGCTGACGCGGGCTCTCCACATGGTAGCCACGTGCATTTGCATCATGGCAGGCTCGATCCAGGCAGGAAACCATCCCCCCCACCCCACCTGGAGATGAGTCCCGCCGAGTCCCGCCGACACTCATTCCCTCATCACTGAGAGAAGCCACGACTGGAAGGCCTGTCGAGGAAGGCGTGCACCAGGCCTCGGCGCTGGTTCAGCCCAGCCAGAGCTCGTCCAGGATGACTCTGGAAGCCCCGTCGTACGACACTCGCTGCACTACGTGTGGGTTTGCCAGAGGCCCCTGTCAAAGGGCACCACGAGAAACAACCGTTTTGACAGCTGTCCTCATTGCTACTCCAAGGGTGATATTCACCCAATAATTAATTCTCTCTGAAGTCTCAGTACCAGGAGTAAATCGAACTTTTCTTAAGCAACTGGTCTGTTTTTATCGTGTGAATGATGAATTCCACTGAGCGGGACAGTCACGTGCGTGTGCTTCTAAATGGTACAGGCCTCAAGTCCGTATCTGGTTCTTTGAATCCCCCAGAGAGTAGCACAGCTTTGTACAAATAGGTACTCAATAACTATTTCTTGAGTAAATGATGAAAGTGTATTTAAGAAAAATGAGCACAGCATTTCACTAATTAAGAATTAAACAATACCAATATAGAACATAATGACTAGGACGCGGTTATCAATTGTCCTTGGGGGATATGACACAGATCTGGAATAGGGTGAGCTGAGCCCGACTGCAACACCCACCGCTCTATGATGAATTTCATTTTATGTCCGTGTGTGTGTGTGTGTGTGTGTCTGTGTGTGTGGACAAACACGGCTATTTATACACACACATGCGTGATGTGGGTGTACGTATGTGGATATATATGTAAACATATATAAAAACTCTCCTATACTAGTTAAGATTCTATCAGAGGTGGTGTTATCTAAAAATGTGTATGGATTGGTGGAGGAGATAGAAAAATTACTTTCTGTTGTGAGTTAAGAATCATCTGCAGGAAGGAGCTGAGAACATAGAGACGTGCCCGGGTCAGTCCGCCCGTGTGGATGAGAAGGACAGAACCCCCGTCCAGGCAGAGTCCAAGGCCTGGGGCCCAGGGTCCGAGCTTCTATCCATCACTACCCCCATCACAGAGAGAGGAAGCACTTTGAACAAGCCCCCAAGAAGGGGGCATGGGACAGTTTCCCACCCCAGGCTCATGGAGTCTCATGGTCCACTTGGTGAAAGAACTCAGAAGTGTTGGGAAGTTCTGCCGACTGCAGGCCTCCTTTCCTCACCAGACACCGTGCAGTTAGCACCCACTTACTGCTCCAACACCCCCTGATTTCCCCATCCCACCTCCTGTCTGGTATCTGGATGAAAAGGGCAGATCTGGGAAGGTGGAGCAATGCAAGCTGCCTGTACGCACTGTCTCAGCTCGGCTGCCATAACAGCACACCACGGACTGGGAGGCATAAACAGAAACTTACTTCCCCACAGTTCTGGAGGCTGGACGTCCAGGATCAGGGGCCAGCACGGTCGGGTTCTGGGGAGGGACCTCTTCCCGCTTGCAGAAGGCGCCTCCTCACTGTCCTTGTATGGTGGGGAGAGGGAGCGTGCTCTCTGGTGTCTCTTCTTACGAGGGCGCCAATCCCATCGTGGGGCCCCACCCTCATGACCTCATCTAACCCTACTCACCTCCCAGAGGCCCCCTCTCCAGATGCCATCACGTTGGGGGTCAGGACTTCAACATGAATTCAGGGGGACACAAAAGCTCATTCGGAAGCTGTGAGGCATGTCTCTGGTTGCACTGGGGTCAACTGCTGACTGGCTGTTGATCGAGGCTTTGAAATTCAAACGCAGTTCAGCACGGCTGCAATTATTTTAGCCCTGTGGGAAAAATCCAACTTTTAAAACAGGTGTTCACCTCAGACGTTAGGAAAAATATGTCAATTACCTGTATAGCAACTTCAAAAATGCCATATTCTGTGACACTTTGAATATAAATGTGCAGCAAAATTCTCTCACCGATAGCAGAATGAGTGAACTTGCTGCATGAGACCATTAATTATGAGCCAGTCGAATAATGGTGATGGGCTATCAATAATGATTTTGAACGTGTCAGGTCCTTGTTTGGGACAGCAGAACCCCATCATCTGCCGCAGGAAATACTGGCATTGCGCTTCTGGAGCGGATGGACTGAGAAGCTTCTGTGGCTCCTCAATGGTACGCGAGGTTAGAAATATTCTTGTGTTCGCCCCACTAGAAATTGTTCTGTTAGGTGACCCGTTAAAAGAACGTTGCTACCCAGGTCGACACTGAAGAAGTCAAGGGACAGGTTCTGAGTGTGTTCATGCTGGCATTTCTAAATTGAGCACTTACGATTTAGCCCAGATTGGGTTACCATCACCTAGGCAAAGGCTGAGGATCAGTCAATAACAACTGAAAATGTGTTTGTTTTATTCCAGTCCAAGTTTTACAGAAGGATCAAGATATAACAGTCACCTAGACTCGAATCTTGTGGACTTATCATGCAGAATGTCCTGAGAAGCACGGACGTTTAATTCTAAAAGGAGTAAATGGGCAAATTCAGCTAACAGCGCAACCAGTAGCATCAGGCCCACAACTGAAGAGGGACTTTTGGTTTCCATTTTAAGAAAGGCCTGGGGTCCCACCAGACAAGGCTCATTAATTTAAGACAGTTGAACTCACAAGCATCAGGGTTCATGATTCAATTAGGGAGGGAGATAATCTTCCCGAGGTGGTTTATTTAGCTGGTGATTTTAATTAATTCTGCTCTGCGAGGGAATACTGCAGAGAGCAGCTCGGGCCCACAATCTCAGGGCTGTTATCTTCATTTTTAGTACACAGGGTCCAGGCACACATGGGGCATAAAACACCTCCATCCAGGCTGGGCCACGTTCGGCTGATGCCTCAAGAGTCAACATGGCATGAGCACTTTTCGTAGAACACATGGTAGAAGTTGTTGGGCTGTGTCCTAACTCTTGGGACCTGCTCATGGCACCTGCGCCCCTCCCCCTGCACTGGTTTGGACAGTAAAGCTCAAAGCTAGCAGACCCGACTTCAGGGAAGACCCTGGTTAGTAGGAGAACGCTTTCCTAGTTTCCCTTCTAGGAGAGAAGCTCCCTCTGGCTCCACCTCCTCCTGTGGGCTGTACCCGAGCGCCCTTGTTTCAGATCTCTTCCACCCAGACTGCTGATGCAGGTGAGGACTGCAGGTGGCCCTTACCAGCGCTAGGTTAGCCCCAGGGACAGGGGTGTGACCAGAATAGCTGGGCTCTCAGGAGGACGAAGCCTTGAAGAATTGTGAACTGCTGCAGCATGCCATCCAGGACAGTAGTAATGTGGTCACCAGGTATGTTCGGGTGACCTCACTGTAGACTTTGCTGTATTACAGTATGCTCATGTATGGATTCACTCATTTATTTGGCAGCTATTAGGGTGAGTACTTTGTACCAGACACGGGGCATAGAGTGGCACACTCGTCAGGAAAAGCCCCCAGATCTCCGCAGCCTGACAGGGCAAAGGTTATTTCTCGTGCACACGACGTAGACCTCATGGTTCAGCGGGGCTCTGCCCTCTGCCGTCCTCACCCCAGGACCTGCTGTCTGGAATTTCCAGCTGTGGTGGAAGAGAGGGGGGGAGCCCCAGAAGGCCCTACTCCAGTAGCTCGGTGCAGGGGTGTTATCTCCACTCACACTGCATTGGCTTGGACGGGTTGTGGCCCCCAGACACAGGGCCAGGAAGCACAGTGTGTCCTGTACCCAGGACCAGAGCCAATGACTACACCACGCTGGAGAAGACAGACGTTGTGTGGTGCACAGTTTCACTGGGCAGCCAGGCATTAAACAGATGACTACAGAATTAGCTAATTATAATCCTCGTAAATGCCACAGAACAGCACGAGGTACCAATATGCTGTCCTTGGCACTGTGGTCTCTTATGAGTAGGTTTCTTATTGAGTTTTTTTAATTCCTTGAGTGGAATAAATCATGGAATCGTACGTACTTAGGAGTCAAGGAGCCCAGACTGGTGACGTGTTTGGAGGGTTTTAAACAACATTCAGCAGGTCCCTAGGGTGTGCCGAGGGGTCCAACCTGAGCGGAGCAGCCCTGACCCAGCCCGTCTGTACTGCATGAAGCTGCCGTAGCCGACCGAGCTTGGCACAGAACAAAGGCGAAGGCAATCTAGTACCTGGGGCTTGTGTGTCAGATTTCATAAAAAAATAGGTTCCTCTGCTTTCAAATGTATTTAATACAAACTGCGTGTCTCAAAGTCGCCTTAGCCTGTGAGCAGTCTGGGCCAAGCCCGTGCAGCGACTTCGTCAGGCTGCGCTGGCCTCTACTGCCAGAGCAGAGTCTGCTGCTTTGATTTTTCGACTGATTTTTTTATTGCGATGAAATATACATAAAATTTACCATCTTAACTATTTTGAGTGCACAGTTCAGGGGCATCAAGCACACTCCATGGTTGTTCAGCCAGCAGCACCGTCCACTTTTCCTCTTGCCGACCTGAAGCTCTTTCCCCATTAAACACCCACTCCCCACTCCCCGCCCCTCATGCCCGGCACCTGTCGCTCTACTCTCTGTCTGTGTGGATCTGATGACTCTGGGCACCTCGTGTAAGTGGAATCCTCCGGCAGTTGTCCTCCTGGGGCTGGCTTCTCTCTCTCAGCACAATGTCTTCAAGGTTCATGCATGTTGGAGCATGCGTCAGGATTTCCTTCCTTTTTGAAGCTGAATAGTATTCCACTTCATGGACATACCACGTTTGGTCTGTCCGTGTGTCCGTCGGTGGACGCGTGGGTCGCTTCCGTCTCTGGCTGCAGTGAGTAGCACTGCTATGAACACGGGAGCACAGACATCTCTTGGCCTCTCTGCTTTTGGTTCTTTTGGGTGTATTCCTAGATGTTGCTTTGATTTTAAGGGTTTTTTTTTTCCTCACCACAAAAATAACGCTGCTCATGTTGCTTTGGGCCAGAATTGATGGTGCTATTTCCACTCACAGTTCATTGGCTTGAACTAGTCATGTGCCCTCCAAGCACAGGGCCAGGAAGTGCAGTTTTACGTCTTCCCATGGCACTGGGAAGACAGACATTATTCGAGACTTGTGGTTAATTTAAGAAAGTTAAGACTGTGATGTGCAAAACACTCAGCTACCCCTTTTGATGACATTCTTCTGACACCGAGGAGTGTTTGGGAGGAGGTGAAGTCACCAAAAGGAGCTGCCATGGAAATGCGAAGCTGGAAGAAACACACAGATGCCTTTCTGACCACTCGTGGTGTTGGACCCTTAGGGGACCCTGTGTTACAAACCCGAGCTGGAGAGAATTAAATTTTACCCAGGCACTAGGACTTTGATAACTAAGCTGCTTTTGAATCTTCCGTCTTTCTTTGGATGAAGCTGTCCTGCTCCCACGTCGTTTCCTTTCAAGGCCGGCTCTTGTTTTGCTGGAGGGCGTCCTCCAGTGGCTTCCTCAGAAAGACGGCATGGGAGATAAATTCCGAGTGCTTGCGCGTCTTAAATTTCTTTGTCTGAGATCATTTTCTATCATCATTTTGAAAGCATTGACCTTCTAGCATCCAAGCCAGTAGTAACAATTCTATCTTCTTGCTGGTGATTGTTTTAGGAATAGTAATATGATCGAATTCAGGCCAATAAAATACAAATAGGCTTTTGCCAGAGAAATTCCACATTTCTAAAAAGTATGCAACAAAGACACCCCCCAAAGACACCCCCCTTCCTTACTTTTGTGTGGAGTTTGTGTCTGGAAGTCATGTCTGAAATTGCCACCCTGTTGTCACTCTGAGGACGAAGCCAAGATGTGCGACAGGGGCACCATGCGGAGCTGGCAGAGGGGGGCGTGCGGTGGGCTCTGCAGGGTGCCTCCCTCTGGCCCAGCCGTGGCTAGAGCTGCCCGGCGGGTGGGGGTCTCCATCTGCTCTTCCCAGTACATCACCACCAGTTGAGATGAGGCTTGTGTGACTGAGGAATGGAATTTTAAGTATTTGCACGTGGTTCATGGTGACTATGGTGGCCAGTGCAGCCGGACACTGTGATGGGAGACAGCACGTTTCCTCAGGGTTTGTCTGACACGAGCTGGAGTCCACACTACCACCCCGCTCATGAGCTGTGGGGTTTTGGGTGGGGGTGCTTGGCTTTCTTGTGTGCTTTGGTCTCATTTCAGTGAGGTCTGGGGATGAGGCAAAAATACACATGTACGTACAGCCTCTTGCATATGAACGAGGCTGATTTTCTATTTTCATTTTTTTAAAGTGCCTGATTCTTCTGCCTGTAGATCCACTTGCTATGATTCCTTGTGGATTGAAAACATATTTTTTTCCTGGTGCAGAGAGCGTCACTTTACATGGCAACTCTTAGTTTGCTATTTTTTCAAATAACTTTGAATAGTTTTCCTTTTTTGTATTATTTTTTGGGGAAAACTACATTTTTATGGTGTTTCACTGTCTTTCTCCAGTACTTTTAGCCTTTTCTCTAAGTGTCTTCATGTGTTTGCCTTTTCTTTGGCGTTTGGTGCTTTTCCCGTGTGCCTGGCACCAGTGTTACCAATGCAGCTTTCTGCAATCCCAGTGCTGCTACGGGTGGGTCCTACTGCTGCTAAGTGCATGATTTATGCAATAACCATCATCATCATCATAACAAACAAGCACCGTTTATGCAGGAAGGCAGTGCTAAGCAGCATTAGTTGTATCCTAATTTCTTCCTCTATCACATTAGCTTCCTTTTCTTCTCATTTTCTCTGTTCATCATCTCACATTCTATCTCTTGCCTTAAAAATTCATTATTTTCTTGGTTCCCTTGAGTATGAAACAGTTTTGTGAAATAAACACTATTTCATAGTACGCTCTTCATCTCTCTTTTGCATGTTGTGATTTTTTTTTTTTTTTTTTGCGGTGAAATTTTTGCAAATGTTTCGCAATAGTTATTTTTCCTTTTTTTATATTTGAGTTGGAGGGGAGATGATTTTATTCCAAACCACTGTTTCCTACAACATCGGCGTGGGTGGTTCTGCACAGTCCCCCTGCCACAGCCCATCAGCAGGATTCCAGCCAGGGACGTTCTGCACCATGTGTCCAGGGAGTGCTGAGGGGGTGGCTGGAAGGCGGTCTCCAGAAATCCTCTCTGAAGTTGCACACCCACCTGTCTGGGGTGTGTTCTCCAAGCCGAGGGTACAAGCATTCTTCCAGCAAGATGCCCCAGCTTCTGCTATTCATCTGTCTCACCATTCACAAGCTCTGAGGATGTGCGTCCCATGGCCCTGGCCCACTGCCCACTGCTGTTTACCCAAAGTGGGGGAGGGAGGTTTGGGTGGAGACCACCAATCCCTCCTCTGTTCTTCCCACATCCAAAATTTCAGCTCCTACAGAGTCGGGGATAGAGGGGGATTGCCCCAAATTTCCCAACCTCCGGCTACAGCAAACTGCTGTCTTGTAAAGGTCAGGTGGGGAGCCAGATTTCTGAGTTTCTGTTCACTCTGATCTGTTGTACTGTTTGACCAACATTTCTCAAAGTGTGGGATCTGTTACTGGTGCTGCCGTGTTGATGACGTTTTCTTCACTACTTTTGCTTCTTTTTAAAATGTTTAATCCATTTTGCGATGAGGGACAGGAGATTCTACACCCTATGCGTACACCACTGTCCTTCCTGCAGGTTTTCCAGATGTTACGGAATGGTGCATCCCGAAAGAGACATAGAGCTCAGTATGCATAGTTTTGGGTACAAGGTGAGGATTTTGTGGGTTTAAGATTCACGTGAGAGGTGAGTTATTAATCACAGAGAGAACACTTGTGATGAATTCTTGGTTCATGTTTGGAATGTTTTATGCAGATAGAGTATTTTGATCACTGGAACAGGAGGATCTTGCAGACATGGAAAAATTAGGAATTAGGTGGACCAGTGGCATCAACTTGTCCAAAACTCTTCAGTTTTCCTTTTTCTTTCAGCCCCACAGAAGTGAGAAAACTAGGACTTTTTCAAGGAAAAGCACCTGACGTTTTTGAGAAATTGCTTTAATAGCAGAGCATAAGAGGAAATAGGAAAGACATTAGTTTTCAACACGAAGTGCCACAGCCAGCACGAGTGACTAGTGCCACAGCACGTGCGCTCCGTGCAGCGGAAAGTTCAGGAAGCAATGCCAGGAAGGGATTTTGATGCCAACAGTTTTGAACCAATCCAGACCTGACTCTAAAAGAAAAATCTAAAGTGATTGGTTGTCACATGTCCAAGGGACAAAATTGCGGCAAGATCAGATGTTTATTCCTTAATATTTAACTAATTAATGGAAAAGTGTCAAGCTGTACCTAAGGTATAATTTAAAAATTTTGCTCTGTTTGTGTGTTAATTTTAAGATAGAGCCTACTACCATGAGCAAGATGTGCATTTAACACAGAATTCTGTTTTCGTTAAAAAAAAACCAGAATACTGGGTGGGGGACAGAGCGCAGAGAAGTTTGCTGGGCCTGAAGCCAGGTGGCTCTGGTGAGGGGTTGCCATCCAGGTCCTGCTGCTCCCACAGTTCTCTATCCCAGCAAACAACACAAAATAAAGCCCTTCTGCAGACTGAGCTTTGCAAACCTAAGTGTATGAAGTGGTGGTAAAATCACAACTCTTTGCAAGGTTGACATCCTGTTTAGAACTGTAGTCATTTTGTGCAAGGAGCAATGGGACACGACCCCAGGGCTTTCTCCAGAAGTCCTCCCACTCAGAGGGCCCTTTGTTCTTGTCCACGGCTTGCAGGTGACACCAGCCTGCGGTCCTGCCAGCAGTGCTCCACCTCCGGCCACCACCCCAAATCACGTGATTAAGACCACGGGCGCACTGCGCTCCCGGAGCCGGTGGTTGCGTTTGTCTTTGTGGGATTTGTTTCCCCGGCGAGTCGCTGCAGCGCTGATGTGTTGTGGCAGAAAGACGTTGTTGTGACAGTGTTAGCCTCTCAGCAGTTGCAGAGCCACAAGGATGGTGTTCCAGATGTCACACAAACACTTTTTGGAGCTAATAATGTAGTTATTTCTTGCCATGTATAAAGCCAGAAACATTATTTAAATAGGTAGCATTTGAAGGAATAAAACAATCAGAATGCTTTTGGGGGATAATGAAGATTACTCTGAATTGTTGAAACTAGATACGCAGCTTTTAAAACCAACCGTGCACTTGCAGGCATCTTCCGGCTTCCCTGTTCAGCTGTGGTTCATTCATGCCATCGGAATCCACTTTCAGCATCTGTCTTTTTGTAGCTTAAACTATTTCTCTAAGTAATATGGTTGGAGAAACATCCTTGCAATTTTATACGGCAAACACAAAGCTTTCTGATGAATAATATTAACTGGAGAAATAATATTTTCTTTAAATGCAGGGAACGAGAAAGTATTTAAAACAGGGCAGAGATGGAGGGGCTTTTCAGGAGGTAACTTCTGGGCTGATGCTGGCATAGAGCTGTCTGGCTTCTTTTCTTACCATCTAGTTTCTTCCCAGTTGTTGAACATGTTTCCAAACCCTTGTGTCTGAGGCTCGTAGTTGGAATAAAACAGGAAACCTGTCCTCATCCCCCTCTGCCACTGTGTGGCATGTAGGCATCTTGTGCTTTTTCTTAAAGGTTCTTTAGAAATGCAAAGCAGAGCACACTGTTTATAAATTCCACGTACACTGGGCCACGAGGAGCAGAACCCTGAAACAGCCAGTTTTCGTCTTTAGCAATTGCCACCCTCAAACGTGACGCCATCTGAAAGTGCTCCAGGTTTTGGTGGCAAACCCTTCTTCAAGCAGTCAGCGTTTTGCTTGTAGGCTCTGTGCTGTTTCTCTCAAAGCTCTGCTCCATTTATTAGCAGTTCACTTCCCGCCTGTGTCATCATCACCGGCTGCGGGGGTGGGTGACTGGCAGCTGTGATGTGGCAGGAGAGAAGGTCACGGTGCTGCCTCTGACAACATTACTTCCTGTATGCTCTCGGGCTGTGTGTGTGTGTGTGAGTGACAGATTGTCATCATCACCGGCTGCGGGGGTGGGTGACTGGCAGCTGTGATGTGGCAGGAGAGAAGGTGACGGTGCTGCCTCTGACAACATTACTTCCTGTATGCTCTCGGGCTGTGTGTGTGTGTGTGTGTGTGTGAGTGACAGATAGGTGTAGAACTAGCCTCTCTGAAACATAAGGTTAAAAAAAAATTCAAGTGTGAAGATCAGTTCTAGGGAAGTCAGTGTGGCTTAGTGGGAAAAATTACCGTGGGAGGCGTGAGGCTTCCCCAAACATGACAGCACGCCCTTGGCCCTCTGCAGAGTGGCTGAAGTGCAGCGGGGCCATTTCTGCTCTTATCGAGGTGGGTCAGTCTCCAGTCATGACCTGCAAAGCCGCTTCTGGGATGCACATGCTGTGGCCGCTGCGTGTTTGTGTGCCCCTTTCCACATTAGCGTGTTAGCGTGTTAGCGTGTTGACTGGATTCGTGACGCCTTTGCCTACGCCCTGCACCCTGTCTCAGTCCTGAGCTCCGGGTTGACTTTTCCCTCCTCGACACTCACACGTCTATTAAGAACTTCATCCTGCTCTGCCTTGTGCCATGATCATCCAGGTTCCCTCCACTGTGTTGTCAATCTCAATGTCAGAGTTTCTTTTATTCAAGTGTGAATCTTGCAGGCCCTGCCCTGGTCCCCGGTACACAGCAGATGCTCTGGAAAAGCATGTTGTATTGTCGTGGTGGGTGAGATCACGTGCCAGGGCCACCATGGAGACTGCGTCCTGTCTGGCCCTCTTTCTTTCTTTGGGCTTACCACGACACAGCTGCGCCACGCTAATATGTTATCTGGCAAGCATGAAGCTTTCTGGTGAATAATATTAACTGAAGAAATAATATTATTTTTTAAATGCAGGAAATGAAAATGTACTTAAAATAGAGGCCTGGGCAGTGACGGGGGGAGTTTTTCAGGAGGTAACCTCATTGCAGATGCTGGTAGGGAGTCATCTGACTTCTTTAAACTTCTGTTTTTTTTCTAAGTTACCGAGCATGATTCTAAACGTTTGTGCACCAGGCTCACAGTGGGAATGCACCGGGAAATCAATCTTCATCTCCATCGTCTACCGCGTGTGACATGTACACTTCTTGCGTTTTATTTTTAAAGACTCTTTGTTTAGAAATCTCGGGCACATGGTGACGTGAACCAGATGCCCCTAAACGGACACCCTTGCTCAGCACCCAAGAGCACCAAGCCACCACTAGGTTTACTGTTCTGATCTCAGCACCTGAATCAAATTCTGTTCAGGGATTCAAAAAAATAAAAACTTGGTTCCTGACAAATGTTTCCAACGTGAAATGTGTTCCTAGGCTTCCTGGACACAGAATGGAGCTGTGGTCCTCTTTCCCTGTGTAAGAAGCGTCTTTGTGGGAGGGCTTCTTTGTTCAGAAGGGGAGAAAAGAATGAAACGTACCCTGGAATACTCGGGCAGATGCTTCCGTTCCAGGAACACGTGTATTATGGAGTGTCGTGTAACGGCACGCTGCGGGGAACAGTCATGAATAGTTGGGAGCACAATAATGTGCATTGTTGATGTTTGTTAAAATAAAGATATTCAATTTATAATAAAAGGATTAAAAGCTTAATTCATGACTATGTTAATATTTGTCTGCAAGTACACAGATAAATGCAGCACATCTTATCGCGTTGAACACCTGCACGTGCGAGTTCCTCTGCCGAGATCTCCCTGGGATTGCGTGTGTTACAGAGCTTAAACTTTCATTTCCCAAAATAATGATATCATTCATTTACAGGTACAGATAGGCTCGCCCTCCTCTAACTCTATCCTGACATGAGCATTGTGGCTCCAGCTACAAAAATGTGGGATTAATTACGGCAGTGATATGCCACAGTCTGCCCGCCGCAGCAGCAGAGGACTAAACACGCCGTGGCCAGCAGCGTTCGCACGTCGCACTTCTGAGAGCCACGGGACGTGGATGCCGTTTCCTCCTCCATCAGGGTGGGGGACAGTGAGCACAGCTCTGCAGAGATGTGCTGTCCACGGATACTCGCAAATCGAATCATATTTTTAAATGTCCCAGGGGAATTAGCTCTTTCGTTTCCTCCTCCATCAGGGTGGGGGACAGTGAGCACAGCTCTGCAGAGATGTGCTGTCCACGTATACTCGCAAATCGAATCATATTTTTAAATGTCCCAGGGGAATTAGCTCTTTAAGAGAGATTTACGACAAATTCTTTGAGCGAAGTGTCCTGATGGAAAATTAACAAATGTTTGTGAGCAACTCTGATCGACCGTTCCTGGGCTGCTTACCCTGGAAGATGCAAAGATAAGATCAGGCTGTGCTTTTACCCAGCTGCAGAAAAGAAAATGATACACGTAAAACAATCGCAGGTGCTACACTACGTGCTTCCCTCCACAGGACGTGCGGTGTGGACGGCAGGTGGTTGGTACAGTTCAAGATCTTGGTTGTATTAGTGTTCTACACCTGCCATAACAAAGTACCACAGCTAGGTGGGTTGTAAATCAGAAATTCATCCTGTCACGGTCCTGGAGGCCCAAGGGGTGACACCGAGGTGTCCGCAGGGCTGCGCTCCCTCTGAAAGCACTGGAGGAGGGTCTGTTCCAGGCCTCTCTAAGGCTTCTGTTGGTTCATGGCTTGTGGCAGCACACCCCCAATCTTCATGGGATGTTCTCCCTGTGGCCTCTGTTCCATGTGAAAATGTCTCCATTTTATAAGGACACCAGTCATTGGATTAGGGGCCACCTTACCCCAGTATGGCCTCATCTTAACTAGTTACATCTGCAAAGACTCTGTTTCCAAATAAGGTCACTTTCTGAGGTTCTGGGGTTAGGACGTCAACATATGGATTTAGGGAACACGATTCAGCCCATAACCTTGGTGTTGGCACTTATAATTTGGGGTGATTCCAGCGCCAGGACAATGGACAGAGCAGATCCCGCCAAGCACAGGGAGGTGGACTGAAGGAGCTGGCCCGAGCTGTGCCCTCTGACCACGTGGTTGGTTCTACATTCCTGGACTTTCATGGGTCCAGGAGGAGAGAAGATTCATGGACTGGCCACTGTATGGAGTAAGTGACACCACATGGTTTAGAGATTCAGGGGCCCCTGATGTCACAGTGACATCTCTACTCTGTTAGGGAATAGACGGACGAGGGTGAGGGCCGGCGAGGCGACTATCAGAGGTCCAGCCTTTGAAGCACCAGAAAATTGTGCCTGTGAGTGTGAGAGGTGCACTAGAAACCGACGCTTGGGGCCTTCCAAGGCTGTCATCCAAGGCAGGCCTCCACCCCATGTCCCCAGCCAAGCTGCTGCGGCCTTCTTGCTGTGGGTCCGGCTCCATGAGGCCGGGTGACCTGCCCCACTCCATGCTCCGTGCACCACACTTGGTGCTGCGTTGAGAGCCCCTCACAGATCTGTGGCTCTCGAGACTGGGCATGCAGCATGGCCCCCACCTGGCCTCGTCCCTACTTCCAGCGTCTGATGATGATGACGTTGTGCGTTGTGCGGTCAGCTGCTGGGGACAGCACCAGCGGCCATCCCTTCCCTCTGCCCTTTCTCCCGTTCTTTATCTCTCCGTCATTTCTCCATTTTTTTCTTTCATGCTGATGTCCTCTCAGTTCCACCTTCTTGTCGCCTCCTTCTCGACACTTACCCTCTCCCTGGACTGGGATCTCTTTCCAACGGGAACAGAGGCCCACCTTCAGGGAGGGGGGCAGGTGAATGTTCACAGGGTCTGTGTCATGTTTATCACTCAGGAGTAAGTTTTAAGGACATGGACATGCAGCCGTGTTGCCGGATGAGGTGTCACTGGGAGTCGGCACCGTTCCTAAGAACGTCTCTGCCCAGATGATTTGCGTTCCTGCAGAGACGTACCGTCCAAAGGTCAGCTCCGAGTCAGGTGTGGCTCTCAAACTCCAATGGACTAAAATGAAACACATCATCATTTAGTTCCTCAGTCACACCAGTCACATGTCAAATGCTCACAAAGCCACGCGGGTCTCATGGCCACCGTGTCGGACGGAGTGGGTCTGGACAGTTCATCACCACAGCAGTTCTTGTGGAGGACATTGCTCCAGTGGATTCCATTTATATGCTGGAAATCCAGAAATACTGTTTTAGATCACAGGTTTTAATTAATTGATCATGTCATGAAATGAAATCGATTGCACCGCGGCTTTAATTCCTCTCTTCTCTTTGACTCTTGAGATAGGAAAAGGTCTGTTTTTTGTCTATTTTCAATAGAAATATGCCAAATTAGATTTTAAAGAGTTTATTTTGACTCTTAGATAGACAAAAGGCAAAGTGGAACTTTGAACTATGGTGGGGAAAACAGTTAATGAATTCAGCAGGAGTAAAATGGCAACTACAAACCGTGGAACATGAATACAGCAGGAACCGCGGAGTTTCGTGGTGTTTGTTCTGCCCCCGTCGCAGTGTTTTAACTGAAACTAAGTTTGAAATATAATGCAGAACAAAAATAACCTTAATTACTTTAAAAGTAAAATACACTTTAAAGGTATTCGTGGACTCATTCACTCTTTGAACCATCAAATACTTATTAAAAACGTATAATGGTACAGCAGTTACGGGCTCAGGAGTTCAACAGATTTGGTTTCCTATCTCAGCCTTGTGGCTTCCAAGCTGTGTGATCCTGGGGAGGTAACAGTGTCTCTGCTCCTCAGTTTTCTCAGTGGGGAGGGGTGAGGTCACCTACGTTACAGGCTCATGGGAGGATTAGATGGTGTAACAAGTGTGACATGCTCAGCACAGGACCAAGCGTGTCATCTGCAAAGATTGCCTCTCATGGAGCTGGTCGCCGTGTGCCGGGAACGGGACAGGCTGGTGTCAGATGCAGGGGTATGTTTTTAAGTCTGTGGGCAGGGTCAGATTGTGGTATGTGGGCTACCTGGGCAGCCTCAGAACTGAGTGCCCCTCAAAGCAAGTTTCTTTTAATATTTGTATAGCTTTCAATGACAAGACAACATCCCTTGCCTTTGAAACCGAGAACTGAAACAAATGAGAAATTAAAATTTGAAGCTCCCGATGGGAGTCGTTTTATTGACTACTGTTAGGTCTGAGTGTTCCCCGCTGGCCTCTGGCTGAGCGTCCGTAACCACTCACTTTTGATGACACTCAACAGAGAAGGAGCCCCGGACTAACTTTCTTATCTGTGGAGGACGGGTACAGCTGGAGGTCAACGCGCAGCCAGAGCCATGTCCCCAGAGAGGGATCCAGACGGACGGAGGAGCTGGAGACGAAAGAGGCTTAGACGGGCCAACAGCCCTCCTGCCGAGTCTGACCCCAACCCACCCTTGTGTGAGGCCACGTGACCCGGTCCCCACCCTTCTGTTCAACTTCCTCACTGTCGCTCCCCTCCCGTGTCCTGTCTCCTCGAAGTTCTGAATGCGCACAGTTCTCCACACAGGCCTGGCTCCCATGCACTATGAGCTTGAAGTCGGTGTTGGTGCGGCTGTTGCTCTGGCTTGACCCTCCGACCCATCCCATCCACCCACAGGCCATGCCAACCAACTGCAAACCTGCCCCCTCTGAGAGTCGCCATCGCACCTTCCATCAGCACCTGCCTCCTCTGAGTCTCCATCCCACCTTCCAACAGCACCTGCCTCCTCTGAGAATCCCCATCCCACCTTCCAACAGCACCTGCCTCCTCTGAGTCTCCATCCCACCTTCCAACAGGACCTGCCTCCTCTGAGTCTCCATCCCACCTTCCAACAGCACCTGCCTCCTCTGAGTCTCCATCCGACCTTCCAACACCACCTGCCTCCTCTGAGTCTCCATCCCACCTTCCACACAGCACCTGCCTCCTCTGAGACTCCATCCCTCCTTCCAACAGCACCTGCCTCCTCTGAGTCTTCATCCAACCTTCCATCAGCACCTGCCTCCTCTGAGTCTCCATCCCACCTTCCAACACCACCTGCCTCCTCTGAGTCTCCATCCGACCTTCCATCAGCACCAGCCTCCTCTGAGAATCCCCATCCCACCTTCCACACAGCACCTGCCTCCTCTGAGTCTCCATCCCACCTTCCAACAGCACCTGCCTCCTCTGAGTCTCCATCCCACCTTCCATCAGCACCTGCCTCCTCTGAGTCTCCCTCCCACCTTCCCACACCACCTGCCTCCTCTGTCTCTACCCCCCCTTCCATCAGCACCTGCCTCCTCTGAGTCTCCCTCCCACCTTCCCACACCACCTGCCTCCTCTGTCTCTACCCCCCCTTCCATCAGCACCTGCCTCCTCTGAGTCTCCCTCCCACCTTCCCACACCACCTGCCTCCTCTGTCTCTACCCCCCCTTCCATCAGCACCTGCCTCCTCTGAGTCTCCCTCCCACCTTCCCACACCACCTGCCTCCTCTGTCTCTACCCCCCCTTCCATCAGCACCTGCCTCCTCTGAGTCTCCCTCCCACCTTCCCACACCACCTGCCTCCTCTGTCTCTACCCCCCCTTCCATCAGCACCTGCCTCCTCTGAGTCTCCCTCCCACCTTCCCACACCACCTGCCTCCTCTGTCTCTACCCCCCCTTCCATCAGCACCTGCCTCCTCTGAGTCTCCCTCCCACCTTCCCACACCACCTGCCTCCTCTGTCTCTACCCCCCCTTCCATCAGCACCTGCCTCCTCTGAGTCTCCCTCCCACCTTCCCACACCACCTGCCTCCTCTGTCTCTACCCCCCCTTCCATCAGCACCTGCCTCCTCTGAGTCTCCCTCCCACCTTCCCACACCACCTGCCTCCTCTGTCTCTACCCCCCCTTCCATCAGCACCTGCCTCCTCTGAGTCTCCCTCCCACCTTCCCACACCACCTGCCTCCTCTGTCTCTACCCCCCCTTCCATCAGCACCTGCCTCCTCTGAGTCTCCCTCCCACCTTCCCACACCACCTGCCTCCTCTGTCTCTACCCCCCCTTCCATCAGCACCTGCCTCCTCTGAGTCTCCCTCCCACCTTCCCACACCACCTGCCTCCTCTGTCTCTACCCCCCCTTCCATCAGCACCTGCCTCCTCTGAGTCTCCCTCCCACCTTCCCACACCACCTGCCTCCTCTGTCTCTACCCCCCCTTCCATCAGCACCTGCCTCCTCTGAGTCTCCCTCCCACCTTCCCACACCACCTGCCTCCTCTGTCTCTACCCCCCCTTCCATCAGCACCTGCCTCCTCTGAGTCTCCCTCCCACCTTCCCACACCACCTGCCTCCTCTGTCTCTACCCCCCCTTCCATCAGCACCTGCCTCCTCTGAGTCTCCCTCCCACCTTCCCACACCACCTGCCTCCTCTGTCTCTACCCCCCCTTCCATCAGCACCTGCCTCCTCTGAGTCTCCCTCCCACCTTCCCACACCACCTGCCTCCTCTGTCTCTACCCCCCCTTCCATCAGCACCTGCCTCCTCTGAGTCTCCCTCCCACCTTCCCACACCACCTGCCTCCTCTGTCTCTACCCCCCCTTCCATCAGCACCTGCCTCCTCTGAGTCTCCCTCCCACCTTCCCACACCACCTGCCTCCTCTGTCTCTACCCCCCCTTCCATCAGCACCTGCCTCCTCTGAGTCTCCCTCCCACCTTCCCACACCACCTGCCTCCTCTGTCTCTACCCCCCCTTCCATCAGCACCTGCCTCCTCTGAGTCTCCCTCCCACCTTCCCACACCACCTGCCTCCTCTGTCTCTACCCCCCCTTCCATCAGCACCTGCCTCCTCTGAGTCTCCCTCCCACCTTCCCACACCACCTGCCTCCTCTGTCTCTACCCCCCCTTCCATCAGCACCTGCCTCCTCTGAGTCTCCCTCCCACCTTCCCACACCACCTGCCTCCTCTGTCTCTACCCCCCCTTCCATCAGCACCTGCCTCCTCTGAGTCTCCCTCCCACCTTCCCACACCACCTGCCTCCTCTGTCTCTACCCCCCCTTCCATCAGCACCTGCCTCCTCTGAGTCTCCCTCCCACCTTCCCACACCACCTGCCTCCTCTGTCTCTACCCCCCCTTCCATCAGCACCTGCCTCCTCTGAGTCTCCCTCCCACCTTCCCACACCACCTGCCTCCTCTGTCTCTACCCCCCCTTCCATCAGCACCTGCCTCCTCTGAGTCTCCCTCCCACCTTCCCACACCACCTGCCTCCTCTGTCTCTACCCCCCCTTCCATCAGCACCTGCCTCCTCTGAGTCTCCCTCCCACCTTCCCACACCACCTGCCTCCTCTGTCTCTACCCCCCCTTCCATCAGCACCTGCCTCCTCTGAGTCTCCCTCCCACCTTCCCACACCACCTGCCTCCTCTGTCTCTACCCCCCCTTCCATCAGCACCTGCCTCCTCTGAGTCTCCCTCCCACCTTCCCACACCACCTGCCTCCTCTGTCTCTACCCCCCCTTCCATCAGCACCTGCCTCCTCTGAGTCTCCCTCCCACCTTCCCACACCACCTGCCTCCTCTGTCTCTACCCCCCCTTCCATCAGCACCTGCCTCCTCTGAGTCTCCCTCCCACCTTCCCACACCACCTGCCTCCTCTGTCTCTACCCCCCCTTCCATCAGCACCTGCCTCCTCTGAGTCTCCCTCCCACCTTCCCACACCACCTGCCTCCTCTGTCTCTACCCCCCCTTCCATCAGCACCTGCCTCCTCTGAGTCTCCCTCCCACCTTCCCACACCACCTGCCTCCTCTGTCTCTACCCCCCCTTCCATCAGCACCTGCCTCCTCTGCGTCTCCATCCCCCCTTCCAACAGCACCTGCCTCCTCTGAGTCTCCATCCCACCTTCCAACAGCATCTGCCTCCTCTGAGTCTTCATCCAACCTTCCAACAGCACCTGCCTCCTCTGAGTCTCCATCCCACCTTCCAACACCACCTGCCTCCTCTGAGTCTTCATCCAACCTTCCATCAGCACCTGCCTCCTCTGAGTCTCCATCCCCCCTTCCAACACCACCTGCCTCCTCTGAGTCTTCATCCCACCTTCCATCAGCACCTGCCTCCTCTGAGTCTCCATCCTACCTTCCAACAGCACCTGCCTCCTCTGAGTCTCCATCCCACCTTCCAACAGCACCTGCCTCCTCTGAGAGTCTCCATCCTACCTTCCAACAGCACATGCTCCTGTCTATTCACACTCGTGTTATGGTGTCTGTGTCACCCCCACTCTCTCCCCTGTGAGTGCTCTGAGGATAGGGACTGTCAGGGGTCCCCAAGGTCTCCCCCAGGTTGGAAGATTCTCTAGGAGGACTTACAGGATGCAGTGCACAATCTCATGGCTATGATTTATCACAGCAGCAGGACACAGAACACGTCCAGCAAAGGGAAACAGCATATGGGGCAGAGTCCAGAGAAAATGGGCACAGGCATCCAGGGGTCCCCTACCAGGGGAGCCACCTGGGATGTGCTTACTCACCCAGCAATGAGTGTGACAGCTCATGTGAAACTCCTTCGAGAACCGGTGTCCAGGGTTTTAACTGCGGCCTGGTCACACAGGCACCTCTGCTCGGCACATACTGAGACTCCAGACTTCTGGGAGCACGGCAATGGTTCATCGTCAACCACACTGTTTGCACGAACAGTTTAGGCACCGTGACCCCCTCCTCAGGGAATGGTGGGACCCCTCCCACATCCAAGTTCCCAGATGCCAGCCGAGGGCCCCCTGCAAGCAGGCTTTCTGAGGGTCTCCATCTCAGGCTTGCTGCCTGGCCTGTGTACTGCACAGGAACCAGGCACTCTTCATTTTTGTAGCACTCACGTCTAGCTGAGTGCATATCAGAGGAGGTCAGAAGCATCCCCAGGGCCAGGCTGCGGGAGAGCGTTGGTGTCTGTGCTTAGAAAATGGGAACCTGGCCGCAGAGAATTCACTCTGCTGGCGGTGTCGGGGAAGGAGTGATCGGAGACCAGAAGGCAGGGGTGGTAATTGTAGAGGTAAAAGACCACTAGGGACCTCAAGTGGGGACCCGTGGTGGGATGGCAAGTGGCGGGGAGACTCACAAGTCATAGCAGAGAAAGAACTGGTGGACAGGTGTCAGGTACACAGTCGTTGGGTCCACAATGACCTGAGAAAGGAGTTCTGGGAGAGAGCTTTGGAGCAACACAGACCGTTTCCCTCATTTTTCACACAAAGATGCTAGGGTAGAACTAAGTTACTTTCCAAACGTCACCCAATGACTTGAATGGACATTTCTTAAGTCTTATGTTACAGAAGGGCTTACTGGAGAGAACACCAATGTCCGTTGTCCTCATCTTCCTTAGTCAGAGGACCCAGACTTCTAGCTGAGCTGTCCAAAATAAAGACTGCATTTTCTAACCTTTCCTGCAGCTCATGTTGGCCGTGTCCCTAAGTTTTAACTAATAGGATCAAATAACATGTGTGTTTGACTTCTTGGATGACAGCTCTTCAGAAACATGAAATGTGCTCTTCCTTACCCCTCACTGCTGCTGACAGCTGGACGAGCACTGGGAGGGCCGGTGCAACAGCAGCCACCATGGGCCACAAGGCATCCCACAACAGAGGTCTCGTGTCTCTGACACGTGTGAGGATCTCCTGCTCTGGGCTCCTTCACCTGAGGAGGAACAGGCTCTCATTGGATTGAGGTCTGTCTTCTCTCAGGCATTGTTGCTCTTACTCCCAGCCAAGCCTATTACAAACTAGCACTCAGAGCTGGAGCTTTTCGCATCGTATCATACTGGAAAAGTGCAGCTGGGAAGGGAGAGGGTGACCCACGATGACAAGAGAGAATCCTGAGGCTTATGCAGAAACGGGAGTCTTTGCCTTTCCTCTGCTTCTAGAAGAAGCCAACACTTGCTTTGAATATAAAATTCTCATTGAATCTACCTCTAAGTTAGGTACCCAAGTATTTCTCTTTGGGTTAAGCAGTCTTTCTGATAAGAGTTTAGTTCAGTGGAGCTGCTGAACAAATTCATTTCTGGGAGCTTCCGTTTCCTCATCTGTGGATTGGGTATGAAAACAAGGCTTTGAATGTTGGCGGGAGAGCTGCCTAGCGGGAGGCCTGACATGCAGCCTAGACCCATCTGTGTTAATTACAGCTGCTCCAGCATCGCTGCGGATCCTCGGGTGTATTTTGGAATAGAATTAAATAAAGAAAGGGATGCTTAACTATTTTGCTTTCCTTGCAAAGATCTCCTAATTCCAATTCCTATTTTGCTGTGTTGGTTTTTAATGTTGCTGTGCATTCTAGTAATTTACTATGAATTTAAATAATAATACAAACAGTCAACATTTTTTGATAAATAAGGATATCTCTAAATCTCTGGTATAAAGTAAATCCCCAAATGTGTCTAATGTGTCTTATCTGCATTAGCATACTATGAATTCTGGTTAGTAAACTAGCTAAAGGCCACGCTTGTCTCTGGTCTTCTGTAAAGTGAAAATTATGTGCACATATATAAAATATATATTTTATGTATACTAGATGTAAAAAATAGAATTTTAAATAGCTTGTTAGTCCCTGTCCAAGTGAAAGGGGAAACACGTGGATTGGGAGGATTATTTAATCCGTTTTCTGCAGGATGTTGTTTATGGCACAGATCAGGTCTATCTCAGACTGGACATTGTTAGCTAGAACTGTGTTTATAGGAAGATGGGCTTTTCCCTCCCCGCTTTTCATTTAAGCAGAATGACTTTTTTCCTTTAAACACTGGAACTTTTGTCATGCTAATCAGGCAGGGAACATTTCCAATTCAATTTTACCTGGGCCTGGTCAGCTGAGTTCCCTTTTGTTGACCCTCTCTGGGGACCTTCCTTGTCTTTTAAACTGTAATTTAGTTGGAGCTGCCGTCAATTTCCTCTGCTCATTACATTTGGGGCGTTATCACAGATATTTAATCGTGTTGGTGTTCCTGGACCTGGTGAGGACGTGCCTCAGTGAACCAGCTGTGGCGCACCCAGGAACAGGCCACCCGGGCCGCAGCAGCAGGGCCTCTGCAGACTTCCCGGGCTCAGATTCACCTGCACTGGGTCTGGGGACAGAACCGTGTGCACAGCAGAGGCTGTCAGAGGCCCCATGCTCGGTAACTCATGAGTGGCATCCGTGAGTGGGACGGGCCACCGGCCTGTGCACTTTGACCCACCTTGGGAGAAATAAGGTTCTAACCACCACGTTTAAAGTGCACACAGGAACCCTGACTGTT
>NW_007732027.1:49465-52418 GCF_000696425.1 Galeopterus variegatus
GCTCACGACGTCTGCAGGCGCCCTGTTAATCTGCATGTGGCTCAAATATTGATCATTTCAGTGAACTGCAGTTAGCATACTATCTGAAAACAGTGATTGTTCTATTATTTTGAGTATATTTGAGAACTGAATTACTTTTAAAGTTAAATCTATTTGGGGGGCTTGAGGAGATCAAATAATATATAATGGCAATGAAAAATAATGCAGAACGTTGGATAAACATGTCCACTGTCGTGGCAACTGACTCACAGTCCCTCTGCGAGCTGACTTCGACGTCCGCTAGGGAGAGTTAATCTCTGGCCTCAGTGCTGTCTCTAGAGCAAAATCATGTTTTGCCAGGGTCAAATAAAACTAGCTGACTCTGAAATGTAATTTAAGTCAGTGGGTCTCAGTCATCAACTGTGGCACTCAGGATACTTCATGCAAGTGCACTGTCTACTCAGATTTGCTCTTTCGCGAGTCTCACCAGCCACGACAACTGTTGCCTGCGGACTGTTGTGCACGTGGCGTTGGCTCCGCCAGGGCTGCAGCCACTGATTGCAGAGAGGAGTCCTGGAGAGGAAGGAAAACCTTTTTCTCTGTGGCTGCCAGCCCTTCTTGGACTAGAAGGTACTGCACCCAGACCTCAGCAAAAATGTGGCAATAAACATCTGCTCTTCTGCCTTAATAACAGAATTAGTAATAATCCATTGATTAGTCACGGATAAATTAATTTTTCTTCTCATTCTTTTTTTTTTTTTTTTTCCGAGGATGATGCAGGTTGTTATTCCAGGGAATGATCTCCTTCTCTTTGCCATTACGGTTTTGCAGAAAGTTTAAAATCAGTCAGTTTATGTGTCTCAGGAAGCTGATTCATGTTCTAATCCAAGGCTCAGAAAGGAGCACACAGCCTTGGAGAGAGAATGTGTTTTCCTGCCCCCAGAGACTCGGCTCTCCCTTGCTCCCCCAAGTCCCTCTCCTCACCAACAATGCTGTACAATTTTTGGGGGGTGGGGGGCCGACTGGTAAGGGGATCTGTACCCTCGACCTTAGTGCTACAAGGCCACACTGTAACCAAGTGAGCTAACTGGCCAGCCCTTACCATCTTGTACAAATGAGAACCGAAGCAGAGTCTAAGTGGCCTTGGCAAGGTCACTTAGCAAGTTGCTCTGGGCTCTGAATGTCCTGGCTCCCTGCAGAGCACTGAGCCGCTCTCCACACCCTCCTGGTGTGTCTGGGGAAGGTGGTGAAGACACCCAGAGGGCAGAGAAGGCTGAACACAAAGCTCTGGTGCTGCATTGTGATGTCTGCATTAATGTGTGATGGCATGCTGCAGCCACAGCACCTCACAATGGAAATGTCACATGCAGGGGGATTGTCGCCGGGCTGGGGCTCCCTGGGAATCCATTCAGAGACTGCTGTTTTGATTTAGCAGGTCTCTTAAAATTTCATTTCGGAAAGCCAGCTTCGTTGGGATTTCTTTCCCCCACTAAAACATTAGCCCCACTGGAATAAACATTTCATTTGTAGGATGGCTAATTATATTACCATCTTTTGATGCTATTGAAATATCACCTGCTGTTACTGAATCCCAGTCCACTGCCTGCCCCATGCAAAAGCCATGGCTGGGCTCTCCAAAATCTTGTTACCTAACCCCAGTCCAGCTGCCTGCCCCAGACGAGAAAACAGTCAACCCAAAAGTCAAATGTTGGTGAAAATAGAAGTCAGCTTTTATTCAGGAATACTGGTGACCCGAGGAGAGACGTCAAGCTAACCCATCTCTCCAGTAAACCTGAAGGAGTAAGGCCAGACTAAAGTTACCTCAAAGACTCAGGTTTACTGAGGGGTTTTAAAGAGGAGATTGAAGGGATGGAACGTGGGAAGTGGAAAGAAGGGGGTGGGGCGTGAGCTGTGGTGGCTCTGTGCAAGGAGCCAGGTGCAAGGTCCCACCAAGGCTCCATCGGGTTTCTGTTCCCGTCTTTGCTGCTATCCCAGGCTCCTGCTTTGGGGTGGGGTCAGCACAGCTTTACTGATGTCTTCTTGGTTTCTCAGGGTCTGGATAATATGTGCAAGTCTGTATCTTCCAGCTGACTGGAAAACAACTTTACACTTATGTAAATAGTGTCATCTTGCCCTGTAACCAAGGTTCAAAATATCAAATAACCACGGGAAAAGAGGGAACTCAGAGAAATGCATGCCAAAAAAAAACTGTCTTTTTTTTTTTTTTCTGAAGCCCACATGGTTTTAGGCCCCATCATGGCTTCAGTCCTGCTCAGTCCAGCACTCCAACACTTGGGTCTGTGTTGGAAGTCAGCTGGAAGCATTTGTTTGTTTTCAAACTGAGAAAAAACAGGAATGGTCGTTACTGTGACTGCAGGTTTCACGGTCCCTTGCCTGAGCAGATGCAGATGTACTAGGCTAGATGGACGCTAACTTTGAATACGGCCAATACGGGTCACGTGAAGATTTCTTGGCAGAATTTGAGAAGCTCTCAAAATCCCCTGCCCTTTTCAAAAATCCTTCCAAAGGACCATCACAGTGCCTGACATGCCACCCAATCAAACTCGCTCCTTTAGACGAAGGTTCCTAATCTTGAGTGATTTTGTCAAAAAGGCTACTAGAGCCTTTAGAAAGGGCGACACCACTGGACACGGCCTCTGCTGGGGCACCAGTCCGAGGCTGTAGTGGTCACTGGAAGTATGTCTGATAACCTTAAGACAAAACCATGACCCTCGGGCCGCATGGAGAGGATTGTAGGTGGCTTGTGGCTATGGTTAGCGTAAGCATTTTGTGCCTGTCTGCACAGTCACAGGGTGGGATGAGGCCTGCCCGGGGGGCTCACTGTGGACTCTGCTGCCGGCCGGGGTCAGCGTTCGAGTCAGAGGTGGAAGAGGTGCCTGTCTCCCTCCTGGTCGCCCCCAACCCCCCACCTGCAGGCAGCTGCCTTCAGCTCTCGCAGGGTTTCTCTTGCATC
>NW_007732027.1:53203-54635 GCF_000696425.1 Galeopterus variegatus
CGCCCCCAACCCCCCACCTGCAGGCAGCTGCCTTCAGCTCTCGCAGGGTTTCTCTTGCATCACTTCGTGTTTCTAAATACCACACTTATGCTGCCGTTTCTGGATTTTTCAGTTTTAGAGATTTGTCGAGATGATACATGGACAGATAGACAGATAGACAGACAGACAGACAGACAGACAGATAATTATGGGAGATTTAACTTCCTCACGCCTCCCAAACACATAATTTCTACTTTCCGTCCTCCCATCCTCTCTACGTAGCGGTGTGTTAACCTCTGGTTACATTGACACGCAGTAGGTAGGTGAACTTGCCTACCCACCTGCCATTCGTGGCTGGGTCCTGTCACAAACCAAGGATTGAGCCTTTTTTTCCTTATGTAACTTTTTGTTTTCCCTAGAATTAATAATTGTTGTTTCATTTGCTTATTTTCCCACATACATCCCATGAACTCGTATTTCAATTCTCATAATTTAAGTACAAAATATTAGATAAGCTCTCACTTCACCCTTCCTTGGTGGTGCCCCTCGTGCCCCTGGACTGACTTTGTCCCATCTGGACCTGTCCCTGCTACGCTGGACCCCCTTCCCTGGACATCCCAGGGTGGTTTAGCCACCACTGGGCTGGATCTTGTTTCCTGCACCCCACGTCACCCGCTCACAGTCTCACTTTCGGATGTGAACTAAACCTTCCACTACTTTTTGAAGAACATGAGGGTGAAGATAAAATCTAAGTCATCTTATTTTCTACTTTCCTACTTAGCTGGTGGTCTGGATAGGGCTAGACATCTGAGGTGGGTGTAATCTTTCCTCGGGCTTTGCGGGGCCCCCATTGTTTGTGAGGTTTTCGTGTGGGGAGACCCCATGTCGTTCTGACCCTTGATCCTTCGTAATTGACTCTCCCTTTTCCTCCCTGCTTTGGGTGATTTTTAGGAGGATTTTCTTTGATCTAAGCTTTCACTGAAGCTTCAAGATTGTGGCCCTTTTCATGTATATTGTTAATATTCTTCAGGCTGGAAAACATTCTTTACTTTTATAATTTCCTCCTCTGCGTTTTCTTTATTCACTCTTTCTGGAATTTGTACTAATTGAATATCCCGTCTCCTGTATAGATCACTTGATTTTTCTTATTTTGTGTGTTTTACATC
The DNA here is from genome assembly GCF_000696425.1 of Galeopterus variegatus. Classification (NCBI taxonomy): domain Eukaryota; kingdom Metazoa; phylum Chordata; class Mammalia; order Dermoptera; family Cynocephalidae; genus Galeopterus; species Galeopterus variegatus. Next base: position 54,349 of record NW_007732027.1, read on the forward strand.
TTGTCGTTGATTTTTGTTCTAATTTCTACATAATTTCATAATCTTTTTGTTCTATTAAAATTTTAAGTTCAGTTATCATATTTTTAATTCCTAAGGGCTCTTGTTTTTTAATTTGAATGTGACTTTTGGGTATTGTAACTGAGATGCAGGATCCCCTCTTTTCTCTTTGACATTATTTATTTATTGAGTGATTAGTTACTTTTTATTTTTTTTAGTTTTCTTCTGATCTCTGCCTAAGTTCCTTTTTGGTGTTTATTCATTGGTTTGCCTTAGTCTCTGTCTTTCCT
>NW_007732027.1:55777-56659 GCF_000696425.1 Galeopterus variegatus
GGAGTTGGCACAAAGCAGATCGTGAGAAACTGTTCAATATTCAGGAGTGTCGTGAGCCTGTCGTTATACACAGCATTATTAAAAATTAGTTTTATAAGCTCACACTTAAATTATGTGAAAGACAAGGGAAATAAATAGTCAAAACTTAACAGTTCTAACCACATTCACTGCATTTTCCTATGGTCCTTGCTCTTGGGGTCACTTAGTCTGCTTTTGGGTCACTTTACTGAACAGTGGCATGCTGCTGCACTTTCTGCCCACGTCCACGTGGACTAGGATTGTGAAATCACGTGGCGGGAGGGATTTCACTGTGGGAACTGGCCAGCGCTGCGGAGAAGGGCCCTCCCGACCCCCACCCCCCTGGAGGACCATTTTCTAGAATGCTACTAAGGTAACCCTATTCTTATATGAGAACTGGTGCTTATGTATCAACAAGATATCCATTGTGGGTTGTTTTCCAAATGTGGGAATGGATTTTCTTTTATCAGTCCCACACTCTCAACCTCAGCCCAAGCTCCAGGACCCCAGGGAAAGGCCCTCTGTGAGCAAACTTCCTTACCTATTGGGCAGACTCTTTCCTTAGTCAAAACTCAGTTTCATCCATGGTAGGTCTAAAGAAAGTCCAAAACTTCAGGCTGATAGTCTTTCTGACTTTCACAGAACTACCTTATGAAAGTATTCACATTACAATTTTCAAGAGACCACTTCCCAAAGAACAAGGCTATTCCAATTTAGCCTTTACTTCTCAGTAAAAATGTCAGGTTTTAGTTCTTTTGTGTGTTTAAGAAACTGTAGTTTTTGTAGAGTATGCATTGATTTTTCTCTATTCATTTGAAAATATTTATAATAGTAATTAAGACCATGCTCTGCAAAAAAAAAAAA
>NW_007732027.1:57563-61095 GCF_000696425.1 Galeopterus variegatus
AAAAAAAAAAAAGTGTTTAATATGTGCTATAAAGGAAACTATAGCTATGAATACCCTTTGCAATATGGTATTTTAAAGCATTCAGAATTCAGAGTTTTATAGTTAAGACACAAGACATCTTTTAATTACATTTTGATTTTCTTAAAAAGTTAAAACAAAAATTAAACCATATATGTATCAATTATAACAAAACTAATAGTTTCTAAGCAAGCTCAATATTTTAGTCTGAAAATTATGACATTGTGAATTGGCAAAAATATAAACAGCTAGAATAAGACAATCAGGAAGAAATGAGATAATAGTCTTAGATGAAACAATTAAATATGAATTATGACATAATTACAGGCCCCCCGATGGGTAAAAAAGAAAGCTACTGATGATATGATAGTGTTTTCTGTAATGTCTACTGCTGTTTAGGCTAAAAAGACATTTATTCCATTGCAAATTTTTCTATTTTGTTGTCTTTAAACTTTCTCAAAATATTCCTTTAGGCTGGGGATTTCTGTGCTTCGATTAAGTCAAAAGTAATAATATTTTAAGAAGTTTAGTCGAAGTCTCTAACTTTGTACATCAGAATGCGATCCACTTCACTGCTGCGTGTCTGGGGGTAGATGTGCTCAGCCCCTCCCGTGGTGGCTGATTTGCCATCATAGCAAAATATCAACAGTTCAAAGTTCAGAGTCACCAAGAACTCATGGTCTAAGCAGCTAGGATTTATTATTTCAATTTATTTCAAAATTGAAAAAAAACTAAATAGGCTTTATCCACCATATAGGACTGATATAATTATTTGGCTTTTAACTTTTTGTGTATTTTTTAATTTACATTCATGCAGCAGTAAATACCATCATCCAGGCAGTCAAAATCACAAGTTTGAAGGGAAATCTTATCTCTAGAGTTATGCAGCTGGAAGCAGAGGGAAGAATTTGGAACGTGTCTGTATAAACGCAAACATATCCATACGCATGTATTAGTACATGTATACACAGACATAAACATGACAGAACTGGATATACGAATGCACACATACACACAAACACGTGCATATGGGTGCACCCACACGCAGGGATAGTTGGACAGACAGTGGGCTGCGTTCTGTAGCTGGTGCCATCGGAGTCTGGTTATGGTGTTTTGGAGAAATCATGACACCGTAGCACCTATTCAGATTATATCTTACTTACTTTTAAATTAGTGTTAGATTACAGTCGTGGATTGTTGGAACACTCTGGCACCTGTACCCAATTTTACTTGTTGCTGCTAAAATTTGTGTCAGTGGTCCTGTTAGCAAATTCGTCTAATGACTGTGCTTTGCTCCACGTTCACTTAGAAAGATTAAGAGTACAAAATGTATATGGTGGCTAATTATGGGTCTTTCATTTGTAAATTTACATGATCCTTAAAAAAAAATAAAACGTATTTTCCTGTACTAAATGTAATTCATGGTTATTATAAAAATGAGGAAAATATGGAAAAGTATGGATTGGCAGGAGCTATTCAGCTACAATGAAGGTTAATGCAGCTGCAGCATTCAGCCGGAATAACGGCCTGTTTCTCCTTCTGGGATTATTACTTTACAGTGCAGAGATTTTATCCTGGTTTTCTTCTTCTGGCATTATAGAATAAGCATTTTCCCTTGTCATTAGAACTCTTTGTCAACAGCTTTTTGGTGGTGGTAAAACAGTTGGCACGTAGCTGTGGTCTAATTCACTTATCCCTAGCTTTATTGCTGGACATTCAGTCTCTTTCTGTGTTTTGTGGCGTTATAATCATCTTATAGTGAACATCTTTGAATTAAGGATTACTTTCTAAGAACAGATCGTGAAGAGTGAAGTTACTCTGACAAGAGCTGTGAACACATTCCAGGCTCCTAACACCCCACCGAAGTGCTTTCTGAAAAGCTGTGGTCTGGGTGGACACCTCCACGGCAACCTGTACTCGCGCCTTCCTGGACCTGCTGTGCTTCCGATGCCTCAGCCCCAGCATTTGCACAAAGAGCAGCCTTTGCCCTGGGGAGAGGACTTTCCCATTTTAGCACGATGACAGCACTTTTAACCCCAGAGATCTCGGCGCAGTTTTTCTCCCCTTCTGCGCCCCCGCGCGCCGAGCTCTCTGGTCTCTGGGCACATCCTTCCTCGTGCTCACCTCTGGCTCTTAACTCAGTTCTGCTGACTTTGATCTGTTGCTGGATTTTCTTTCTGCCCCTCAGCTTTTATTCTACTCCACATTGGCCCAGATGTGAAATGCAAGGGTTTTTTTTTTTTTTTTTTTTTTTTGACTTAAAAACAAAACAAGTCCAATTGCTTCTTAGGATGAGAAGACCAGATGGAAGATTCGGAGTGGCTATGGGGCAGGCAGAGGGGCTGCGCTGAATCAAGGCACATTTTCACAGCTCATGGGAGACCCCTGGGCACCAGCTCCCACAGGCTCCTTGTCCTCATCCCTTTTAAGCCTGTCCTGGGGGCCCTCGTTGAAATTTAGATCCCTCTCTCTTATGCACTGGGACTCACCCCTTCCCTATACCACCTAAATGTTCTCAGGTCGGTCCTATTAGATATGGGATCAAGGTGCTCTGGAGAACAAAAGGCCCTGCCACCCTCTTCAGAAAGGACTTGTGATTTTGGTGGCAGCGCTTCCCCCCAGGTACAGTAAAATGTGAACAGAGGTGCTCATTCTGACCGTGGGACTGACGATTCTCAGGTCCTGATGAGCAAACGTTTGCTTTTCTCTCTTTCATTCCCTTTTTCCATTCCTCTCTTTACAGAATTTAATTCTCCTCTCATGCAAGCTCCTATTTCATAAGGCTTGAAAATGCTGTTTCGATCTTGCTGTTTCATAAAATAAATACTAGGCTTTGGTGGAAGGTGTATTGAACAGTCAGTAGATGCTGGGGCAGGGTGTGTGTGGGGGGAGCAGGTGTGGGGGATGGTCGCTGCTGCAGGGAGTGAATCCGCAGCTCTGCTCCCAGGGCTTGGAGGTGAGAACGAAACTGCTGGAGACCAGACAGAGGGAAGATGCAGGAAAACAATGGAGGAGAAGATGGTGGTGATGCGGAGACCCTGTCCTCTCAGAGAGACGTAGATCAGATGGTCCTGGAGCATCCTCTGCTTTCGTGGGCTGTGGGTGAAGACAGTGGTGCTTAATGTGGCTCCCCAGACCAGCCGGTGGTGTCCACATCGCAGGACCTGCTAGAAATGCAGAACCACAGGCCCCGTCCAGTTTGGGGCAGGTACAGTGACCTGGATTCTTACCAGGGTTCAGGCCATGCTGCTGTGTGCTCTGCTCTGAGCACTGTGGTCACAGCAGGGCGGTGCCACTGCACAGAGTGACAGGACTCTGGGCCTTCCTGGAAGACTGTCAGATTCTGGCTGTGACCTGCAGATTGAGTGGATCCCAACATCTTGCTGCACCTCTGCAGCTTCTAGGACGTGAGTCAAGGTGTCAGTGGGGTTAGGATAAGGGACAGCACGCTCCCCAGGAGTGTCACTCATAATCGTGTGTGAAGATGGAGCTCGCGTGTATGTAATCGCAGTCC
>NW_007732027.1:62227-62798 GCF_000696425.1 Galeopterus variegatus
TTGGAGCTTTTTAGAGGAACCTGTTTTAAAAGGTTAAAGTGGGTAATTATCACACCCTCATTTACAACTACTTGGGAATGAGAGTTGCTTTTCAATGAACCGTTTATTCATGATCCGCTGCTCCACACTGCAGGACTCTTCTTGACTAGGTTAGGAAATGTAATTAATAAATGATAGGATTATTTATGGTTCACGGTGCCAGATTGGGAAATACAATGATATTCAGAATGAGCTAAAAGTGATTCTCGAAAGCTGCCGAGCTGCCTTTGATCGGGGCTGAAGGGTTGCATCGCTCGCTATAGTGAGGGGCTCCAGATGGAATTCACAGGACGTCCTTTCTGTGTCTTCCCCTTTCTGTGCCAACAGAAAGTGGCCGTGCTCCTTCCAAAAGAGAGTTAAGGAGCGAGCGACTCATATTCTTAGTCTGGGTGTGCCTAGATGTGGGTATTTTGGTGTATTTTGGGAGGGAGGGAAGAGGGGTGTTCATGTCATTGTGTATAAGAGGGACTCTCTAAACGAGGCTTCCAGACATAAATTAGAGCTCCTAGTGGAATCATAGGAAGGAAAGAAA
>NW_007732027.1:63309-75549 GCF_000696425.1 Galeopterus variegatus
GCCTCAGAGCAGGCGTTCCAGCCCCTTCACTCCCTGGGCTGTCGGGCAGGCCAGTGAGCAAGCGTGGGGTCTGTGTGCCTCTGCTTGACCAGGACTGGAGGTTGCTCCTGCCCGGAGGTGACAGTGACGCCAGCAGCCGCAGCGCTGCATCAACCGCTGTCATGCGACCCTCTGAGTTCCGAGCTGGCCTGAGTGCTTTCCCGGCACGACTTATGGAGCTTGCCCTCAGCACACCTGGGGGTAGAGGTGCAGACCCAGACCTGAGGTGAAAAATGGGGGCTTGGAAGTTCAATGACATGCCCAGCCGTGGGGAATGGGATAAGTCAGGGCTCAGAACCCGAGGGCAGTGGCCCAACCAGGAATGTAATAAAAGGCCTGCCTGCCTGAGCCCCTGCGCAGGAAGCCTTCTCCACGCGGTTCTATCATGCCATCCGTGCAGCCACGCGGTGCAGTTGTTCATTCTTTTCTCTGCCTCAGTTTCCACATTTGCAAAATTGAGAACGCAATGCTGCCTATTGCATCGGGTGGTTGTGTGTTAACATAAAAGAGCTCTTGAAGTGGTGCCTGTAAGCCGTGGGCCTGGCTCTGTGTGTCAGTGGGGTCCCATCAGACACCCATTTCACAGATGAGGAAAGAAAGCCAGAGAAAGGCTGTGCAGCTGCTGCAGGACACACAGCCAGGAACCCACGGGCACCCATTGACATCACTGTCATGGTTAACACTGGGGTCTGCTCACTGTGCTAAGCACTGCTTTGCCTGCATATCCAAAATTTCACCTTCTCCAGCCCCTGGTAAAGGGTACATTTGGGAACCAAAATCACTGTGTCTCATTTTCCACATCTGTACAGTCAGGTGATCACAGGATTGACCCCACGTAGTTACTGTGAGGTTTAAACGAGCACACACATGCTCACACGTACACGCGCATGCACACACCACCTGGCAGTGTCTGGCACACCGCCAGTTCTGAATGAGTCGCTACTGCATTATTAGTAGTCATGAAGATCCACGTCCCTGAGTGGCTGAGAGGTGACTGTGCTCACGGGCTGGGGTGCTGCCTGTCCGTGTCATGGAGGGAGCTGATGGGAAGGGAGCCTGTGGGGCGGTGAGACCAGCTCCCGGAGCCTCCTCTGGTAGGTGGTTCTCAGCCCTTCTGGGCCCAGTGCTCCAGTCTTGTTACAAATAGCTTGGAATGTCCCTTTTTCTATCTGTACTTGGTTGAAGAGTATACCCTGCCCACCCATTCATGTCCACCTGGAACTTGTGAAGGTGAGCTGACTTGGAAATAAGGTCTTTGTAGATGTCATCCAGTTAGGATTGCATCTGCAGTCAATTCAGTTAATCCAGGGACTGGTGTCCTGATAGGAAGAGTGGGATCTGGACACAGACACGCACAGAGATGACCACCTGCAACGATGGGGCAGGGGTTGGAGAGAGGCATCTACAAGCCAGGACACACCCAGGACTTCCAGCGACACCAGAAGCTGGAAGAGGCAGGAAGGACCCTCTCCTACCACCTCCAGAAGGGACTGACCCGCCACTCTTGATTTAGGACTCTGGCCTCCAGGACTTCGAGGGAATAAATTTCTGTCATTTTAAGTGACCTAGCTTATGGTGATTGTTATGGCAGCCCTAGGAAACCATTACACTCCCTAAAAAAGGACATTCTTGGCTACTAAAAATGAACCTATAGAATTACATTAAACTAAAAATCTTCTGTAAGGAAGCCTTACAGAGGGGAGAAACAACCTGTGGAATGGGAGAAAATATGTGCAAACATCTGAATAAGGGTTAATTTCCAAAATATGTAAGAAACTCAAACAACTCAATAGCAAGAAAACAAATAACCTGATTTAAAAATGGGTAAAGGATCTGAATAAACATTTCTCAAAAGAAGAAATACTAAAGGCTAACAAGTATATGAAATAATTGTCAAAGTCAGTAAGCATCAGAGAACTGCAAACTAAAACCACCATGAAATATCATTTCACACCTGTTAGGATGGTTATTACCAAAGACAAAAGATATCATGCGCTGGAGAAAATGTGGAGACAGAGGAACCCCTGGCATACTGTGGGTGGGAATGCAAACTGGTGCAGCCACCATGGAGTAAGGAGGTTCCTCAGAAAATAAAAATGGGGCTACCACATGATCCAGCAGTCCCCTACGGGTGCGTCACTGTGGGTGGGAATGCAAACTGGTGCAGCCACCATGGAGTAAAGAGGTTCCTCAGAAAATAAAAATGGGGCTACCACATGATCCAGCAGTCCCCTACGGGTGCGTGTATATATCCACAGGAAAGGAAGTCAGCATGTTGAAGAAACACCCGCACTCCCGTGTTCACTGCAGCACAACTCACAATAGCCAAGATCAGAATCAACCTACTATCCATCAACAGATGACGGGATAAGGAAGATGAGGCACACACACAATGGAAGACAACTCAGCTTGAAAAAGAAGGAAATTCTGTTATGTGCAACAACATGGCTGCACCTGGAGGATGTTATATTAAGTGGAGTAAGCCAGGCACAGAAGGCAAGTCCCACACCATCTCACGCCCACACGGAGTCTAAGCAAGGGGAGCTCACAGAGGCAGAGAGCAGAGCGGTGGCGACCAGGGGCTGGGCGGTGGCCGGGCAGGCGGGTGGGGACGTGTTGGTCAAAGGACACACCATTTCAATGAGAGGGAATCACGTCAAGAGATCTACTGTGCAACGTGGGGACTATACTAAGTAACAATGTATCGTATTCTTGATAATTCCTGGGAGTAGATTTCAAGTGTTCTCACCTCAAATCAATGATGCACATGTGCTTGAAGGCATATGCCAATTAGCTCAATCTAGCCATTCCGCAATGTGCACATATTTCAAAACTACATGCTGTACATAATAAATGCATACAATTTTTGTTAGTTAAAAATAAAATTTAAGAAATGAGCCTGCACATATAATTTCACAACGACATATGCTCTAACCCTATTGTAAGGGAGAACTAAAAGGAAGACAACGTGGAATAAAATAATGGACGTTTCTGTGTGTGAGAGCTTGGGCACGGCTCTCCAGAAGACCTGTTCGGGATGAGAGGTCAGGGCCACCGATGCTCAGAGGCTCTTCCCCGTGTGGAGGACCCAGGAGACCCACGTCACGTGGTGTGCTGGTGAGTCATCATCTGTCAGAGTTGCCACCCACGTTTCTAAGACAGTGAGCAACCCGTGGTTGGTTCTGAATCAAAGCAAAGTACAGCTTCCCTCAGCTTTCTGGTAGTTAATTTTCTAAAAATCTGGTGTATATTGAAATTGATCATTATAACTAGATATTCACTTACATGAACATCTATAGAGCATTCCAAAGTTATGCAGGAACAGGGACAGATCTTTTTCATGGGGCTCTGAGGACATCAGGGACATGGAGCATCCTTGGTCTCTATCACCGAGTGCCTGAAAGAGCCTCGCTCTGTGACAGTCAGAAACATCCTGGCATATTCTCAGATGCTCTGTAGGGAATGCACCAACTTAGTGAGAACCCTTGACCGTGTGTGGTGGATGGCACCAGGATGTGGAAAGGGCTGTGGGATTTGAGATCATGCAGTCTGCTTGGGGCAACAGATACAGGGGTTGACAAGTGATTTCTTTTATTACCGGTACAAGGTCAGATGCTTCTGGTAGGTCTGCTTGTCAGATGGGGACATGGTGTTAGGCAATAGAAGTTAACGGCAGGACAAGGTGACACCCTGGAGCTCTCTGGACACTGCCTCTTCATAGACAGGGCCCCAGGAAATGTCATTGTGGAATTCTGACTGTCTGCATATATAGGTTTAAATTTACTGACTTAGTTTTAAGTTGACACTTGCAGAATCCTTTTTGATAAGAGAGTGGTAAATACGGATACATTTTCTCCAGCTATGGTTGGCATAGGATGCTGGGACGTACCCTCACTACATGGAGGAGTCAGCGTTTCACCAACACTTGCCACTTATTGTCTGCAGTGTGTGATGTTTCTGATCTTTACAATAAACTGGCAAAGTAAGTATGACCATCACCTCTTTTTTTTTTTCCTTTTGAAACTGAGATACAGAAGTTAAAAAAACTCTAAGTGTCCCAGCAATCTCCGAGCCTGGCTCCCGGATGGCTTTGACTGCACCGCAGAATCTTCTGACTCTTTTCTTGCACTCCACAAACATGAAAATGTTCTGCTCTGATGGGACTGAGAATCACAGCTGCCTCGTGTCAGGAAAAGTTACACTTAGTTTTGAATTATTCAGGTACAAATTGTACAGTTTGTGAATTCCTTCTGACTTGTCAGTATTTTCACTAAGTTTATTCATTAGCAACTTTACCCAAATAGGAACAGCAACTGGAAAAATAAAATTAGAGTAGTTAATGAGGTTGTTTTTTTAAGTTCTGGTGAAGTGGTTGGTCGGTGATGAAGTATGCATTTGATGGAAATGGATGAAGGGGGTTTGATTTAGCCAGACCCTTTCTGTTCTCAGTGAATTGATGGTTTAGATGCCGTAAGTACTATTTTATGTAATGAAATAACTTGCAGCTTTTTTGATAGACAGAGCAATATTCTTTACCCCAAAGTCTATCATTGCAGCTTGTGAGCTTCACTTAATATTTTGAATAATGAAATAGAAGAATCTTTGTTTGGCAGCTTGAGAGCAGAACATCACTGGAAGATGAAATTGCTGGAGTTAATCGGGCTGAATAACACTGGCATTTGCAAGAAGAGGTTGCCAGTGAATTAGGATGGAGCAGTCGTTCTTACAGTTGTACAGATTCTTCTGTGAATTTAAAGGGAGGAAAAAACTTAAAAGCACAATTAAGTTTTCCTGGAAGTATTTTCCTCCGTGGGATAGAATTTCTGTGTCTGATTCCAAAATTAGCATCCTCGGAGACCACTGGCAGTGAAGCATCTCAGGCGTGAGTGAGCGGAAAGGGACGGTTTGGAAATCTTCGATGCATGTTTTTTACTGAATTCTTCTTTTAGGTGTGGAGGAGTTATTTGTGCTTCATTTCCAATCTGTCAAACATCCTGTTGTCACGTGGGTTTAAAAAGAATTTAGCAGGAATGCATTTGCATGACACCACTAAATCAGCATTTGTGACGGGGCTGCAGCCTTGGTCCCTCTGACACTGGCTGATACTTTGGAGTCTCTGTTTTGATTCGGATGCTTGTTTTTTGGTAGGAGATTCAATTCTGTCAATTAAGGTAGAACACCTGCTTTTTCTCTGATTTTTCAGTAGATTTACATTTTGAAAAGCAGAGCAGGTGCTTGAATTTTGTAGCATTTTAATGAAATGGAAAATTGTCAATGTCACCAAAGTGATTGAAAAATTTCCAAAATGAAGTTGAATTCATAAAATGTTATGAAGCTGTGAGACCAAATTCCAACATGGCCTTCAAGAGGCCATTCAGCCAGAGTTTACTGGAAGAATTTGGAGGGACTGATTCTTTATGTGGTACTGGCACTCTAGGACTTCACAGATTCCCAGGAGGAGTTAAGAAAAAAAAAAAAAAGAGTGTAGGGATGCAGTTTGATATAGTATGTTTAATACAGCATTTGTGAATAGCAAACTGTCAGGAACTCGTGGAGTGCTATTACATCTGTGATTCTGGAGCCAGGAAGAGATTCAGGAAATTGCAGCAATTACAGTCGCATCTCATTGATTAACGCTGATCGCAAAATAGTCACAAAAATATTGGCATCGCAGCTTTAGTCTGTTTTACCTAATACCATTCATGCCAATCAAGCCGGGTTTACCAAAGGAAGGCATTAATACAACAGCAGTAGAACGGTCTATTAGCTCAATGTATGTCACAACGTACAGAGTGCTAATACCACCAAATCCTTCCCGAACACGCTCCTTCCAAATCTGATGTTTAATTTGCACTCACTGCTTCTTGGTGTTATCACAGGACACAGAAATGGTCAACTTTATAATGCTATATGTTTTGATACGTTAAAAAGAGCTATCAGATTGTATACTACAGTGAGTTGCTGGGAAAGACCAAACCTGGATGCCAGCTAATTTCCTCCTTGGAAAAAGTACTTAATTCAGGAATGATGTTTCTATTTATACATCTTTTCACCAAAAGTAAGCGGTTATACTTTGGTGAAGTTTCCAAGCATATGATAGTTGTTTACATTTCCAGGTTTCATGTTCTTTTTTCTAAGTTTCTTTGTTTCACAAGAGAACTGGTTCTATTTCCTTACATAGCAATTTGCTCACAGCAAATTCAAAGTATTTTGCAGTTTTCCTCCCGATCTTGCCTTTCAACTGTAGGAATAAAATTCAAAGTATTTTGCAGTTTTCCTCCCGATCTTGCCTTTCTGCCTCTGGCCGCTGCCTTTGTATTAATACAAATTTATGTTGGCCCCAAAGTGACAGGGGCTGGAAGAGATGATGAGGTCCTTTTCTTCGTGATCCTTAGCTGGTAATTGTAGGACACCTTTGGCCCTGAGGAACACAAATGCACTTTACCAAGGGAAAAAGCCCCTCCTGCAGCTGCAGAACTCCTAGGTGTGTTTGGCTGGGATGCAGGGAGAGTGAAAGAAAGTTCTTGAAAGCATTGTGGTTTCTAGACCTGGAGAAAGCTCATTAAAACCCTTGCATTCAGTTTGTGGTTGAGTGAGAGCTAAGGAAAGAGGGATTGTGAACAAGAATTAAGCCAGCCTTGTGATTGTAAATTTGCAAATTGTCGGTGCCCCCCATAGAGGGTTCCATGTAAACAAAATCAGCAGTGCTTATGTCTTGCCCAGTAGGGATGGCATGAGGTGCCTGTCCACAGCCAAGGTCAGATCTGTTCAATGCCTGGGAATAGGGATTGGGTGGGAGTATGGAAAGTCGATGACTCAGCTCCGTCCACCATGCAGCCCACCCTTGCCAGCTTGGCACGTGTTCCCTGGCAGCCAGCAAGGGACCTTCCTGGAGCACGGTAGCTCTCTTCACAAACCTCTGACCTCCTCCTCATCTCTCAAGACCCATTTCACATACTTTGGTGATGTCTTCCTGGATTCCTGCGAGCTGAGTGACTTGCCCTCCCCCCTTTGCTCCCAGAGTACTGTGTTCCCATTTCTCTTATGGGGTTTAACATTCTGAATTCATGTATGTACGTGTTGCCATGGTAACCATCCTAAGGGCAGGAGTTCTACCTTACCCATTTTTTGTACCCAGCACCTCGTTGTGGGTGCTGTAAATATGTGCTCAATGAACAAATTCATGAATGAGTCAGGTAATTAAATAATGGTCACTAATGTCATTTAACTAGGTAGCTTAAAGACAACAACTGAGAACTGGTTACATTCATATGTGCATTTAGGAATGATGTTTCTATTTATATATCTTTTCTCCAAAACTGAGAGGTTGTGCTTTGATGAAGTTTCTGAGCAGATGGAAGTTGTTTACATTTCCAGCGTTGTATTCTATTTCTCTACGTCTTGTGTTTCACAAGGGAACTGGTTCTAAATCTTTATGTAGGAACAGCTTTGGTCAAAGCAAAAATGTAAAAATAAGAATAAAATTCAAAGAATAAAATTCAAAGCATTTTGCAGTTTTCCTCCTGATCACTTTGGAATACATATGGAACTTATATACAGATATTCCAAATCTGCTCTTGTCACCAGCAAATGTAAGCTATGGGTCCCTCTACAATCCCTGGTGGCCATAGAGCCATTGGGCTGAGCTCAGGGCATAGCTATTGTTTATTAGTAAAGCGTTAAATGAGAAGCTTCAAGTAAAGCACCTCAGTGCACTGCCTGGACTATACTAAGTGTTCAATAAATATTAGTTGTCATTAGTGATAGACCTGATATTATCACAGGACTTGAGACCATGCAGTGAGCAGTCCTGAACTCCTCTGTGTAATAGTGACATTAGCTAGCACTTTCCTGGTGCCTACTGTATACCAGGTGCTGGACAGATTCTTTACACAAACTAACTCATGTGACGCTCACAGCAGCCCTTGAGGGAGGCACTCTTACGTCACAAATGAGCACACTGGGCTCAGAGATGGCCAGTAACTTGCTAAGGTCACACAGCTAGTAAGTAGCAGATCTGGCATTCAAATCAAGCAGCATGATCCGGCATCCATAATACATAAATGAAATATTTATTAAGCACCTACCTAATATATGCAAGGTGTTCTATGTTGTGCAAGTAACTGTCAGCAATGTCAGAGATACAAGATTTTATTAGGAATTCAGGACTAAATGCTTTCATCAGAGATTTAAGTGAAGCAAGCTGGGCTGTTCTAAAAGATTTTGCTGAATTATAATAAGGTTTCTTTTCAGAATGAAACTGGTCCAAAGAATAAAATAATATGTTAGCAGTTCTCAAATGATTTTATCTCAGAATTTCTTTACACTATTAAAAATTATTGAGAACCCCAAAGAGTTTTTGTTTCTGTGGATTATATCCATTGATATGGACCATGTTAGAAATTAAAACAGAAAAATTTGAATATCTATTTATGAATTTGGTTAAAAATTATAATAATAAACCCAATTTATGGTGACATAATTAACACTTTTTTCTGAGAAATAACTGTTTCTCCACACAAAACACACTAGGGAGAAGAGTGGCATTGTAGCACAGTTTTGCATGTCTTTGATGTCTAGCTTAAGACAGACAGCTGGATTCTTATACTTCTGCCTTCAATCTGCTGCAACATGTGTTTTGGTTGAAGTAAACGGAGAGAGTCCAGCCTCGTGCAGATGTGTAGTTGGGAAAGGGGCACATTTGGCAGCCTTTGCAGACATTGTTGATGATCTTCCTCAAAAGACCACCTAACTGAGCCAGGGAGAGTATCTTCAAGGTGAACCACGATGTGTAGTTGGGAAAGGGGCACATTTGGCAGCCTTTGCAGACATTGTTGATGATCTTCCTCGAAAGACCACCTAACTCAGCCAGGGGGAGTATCTTCAAGGTGAACCACAACATGGAATCTGAAACCTCATCAATGAGCTTCTTACACCCTGTCATACCGAAACCCATTACCCTGTGAATGGATCATTTTACCCAAGCATAATTTTGTGACATCATGTGTCGGTCATTTGGAAAATAATGATTCACTAGTTATGCAGATCTTCCATGTGTTCACAGATTACACTAAAAAACCATAATCATTAATACCATCACCCACTTCATCAGAGAGTATACACAATTGTATATTACGTCTCTGCATCAGTGCAGATGTAAAGACAGAGGGACTATGCAGCGGCCTGGGCTGAGTCTCTTCTTTCCTGCCCCTTCCCTGCATAGATTAGAGCTCGCTGGATCCCAGACTACTTGCTCTGAAAGTTGAATGTGTCCCAAACACACCAAAACAGAATCATGGTTAGTCTTCAAATCCCACGCTAAGCTTTTTAGTAATGTCTGACTACAAACTAAGGAAACCCAAAATAGCTGCTGTGGCTTGGTCTTTTCACCTTGGTCAGGATTTCTTATTTACTTTTTCTAAAAGGGCAAGTCCAGCATCCAGATGAAATTTGTAGTTTAGATTCTTTTTTGTTTTGGGTGGGTGCAGCATTGGTAGACATTTTGCAGAAAGTATTTTTGGAAGGATTATTAAGTGATTATGATGATACTATGCCTCTGGAGCTACTAAGGGAGGTCTTTGTAGAGGAGCTAGAGAGGTTAATTAGAACATTAATAGGATTTATGTAAGGATTAAACACAAAGTGTGTGCAGGAACCTAGAGTGAGGGAAGCAGGTGGCAGTGAGCTCTCTGTGAGCAGGGTTGGTGAGAAGAGGCCACTGGGTGAGGAAAGGTGTGGGGCGATGTGGCCCCACTTGTGACTCCCCTCTGTGGGGCTTTCCCAACACTCCACACTCCACGTCCACTTCTTGGTTGTCCTCACGTTGCTCATTCTGTCCTGTAACGTGGCCTAAAATCGTCCTTGCCTGCATTGTGAAGGTGTGAACTACCTTGCATGCAGTGAGAGCTGTAGACTAGGTGGGAGCTCAGCATGTCCTGCCTGTTTCTTCTCACTGAGGCAGAAGCACTGGAAGGTTTGAAGGAGCATTGAAATTGACCTGACACTGATGGGTGAGGGGGAATTAGCATTAACTGAGTGTGTACTATGCACCACCTAGCTCAGTGAGAAAGGCTGTCTTATCTTCATGTTACAGATAGGGCAGCGGAGGCCCAGAGGGAAGGTGACTTCCCTGAGGACACCAGCGGCTAACCAGAGGAGTCTGGTGTCTGTGACTTAAAAGGACATTGTTGGGTGGGAGGGAGGAGAGGGAAGAGGGAGGGAGGTTTCGGTAATGGGCCACAATAATCAACCACATTGTATACCAACAAAATAAAAATTTAAAGAAAAAAATAAAATAAAATAAAATAAAATTTTTGTATTTTGGAACAAAAAATAAAGATCTGATGAAAATTCAAAAAAAAAAAAAGTACTTTTTCTTTCCAGTTCTACAGGATTCTTCTTCTCTATGTCCCAGTGTTTATTCCTTGGAGTGATGTTTTCAATCTAATTGGTGGAGAAAAAACATGCCCTCATAAGCTTATCTCAAAGCTGATCAAAGTTTAAGATGTGTGTGGCTCTATTGTTTTATCTGCAAGGCACCCATAAAATAGGTGTGGTCAGTAGATAGGACAGGAGCCCTCTCCTCAGAGAATCTAGAAGCCAGTATTTCAGACAAACATCAAGGGATCGAAAATCTTCCAGAGATAAAAAGGAAAACCAAGTTTCATTTGATGCCATAGAAATTGAGAAAACCTGACAGGGGTGGTAGCTGGGGAGAGAATGACAGACACAGGGAGCAAACCATGAAAATCTTTTTGGAAGAGAGCAATTTTGATTTGGGATTTGACTTTGCTTCCCCTGATGCTGCATGAATATACAGCCTTTCAAAAAAACAAAAAGTAAACTGCACAAAATTGCACGACCTCCTCACCCAAGCACTCCACAGCGGGTAGCAAGTGTTCATGGTTAGTGTGTGTGTGTGCGTGTGTGTGTGTGTGTGTGTGTAATTGTTATTAGAATGCTGACGTGTTGCATTGTGTACGAGTGCATGCACTAGTGTGTTGTATAAGTGCGTTGATGTTTGGGGTTCATGTGGTGTCTTTTCTACCATTTCCTTTATATCTACAGAATATTGTCTTTCCACCATGTGCACAGCACTGCTGAATGGTACCATTTAAACATTTCTTACTCACTTGATTGGGAAAAAATTCGTATTTCATAGGTTAGTAGTAAAATTGAACAAATGTTTACATTTATGACATATCAATTATTATCTTAATTTCTTACTTAGATTTTTTCTATTTTTCTATAATATAAAATTTATTTTCCTCACCTGTTGCTAGGCTCATGGCTGACATACCTATAGCAAAAGACAGAATAACAAGAGAAAAACATACAGATTTGTTTAATGTAAGTCTTACGTGTCACAGGAGCCTTCAGAAACGAAGACCGAAAGAAACAGAGAATCCAGTTTATTTTTTACACTGAGTCCAGTGTAGCGTGGGCCGCTGTGGACAAGTGTCATTGGACAAAGCGAGTGTGGTCTGATGGAAATAATCTGGGGGGCTTTAGCAGGCCTGTCTGTTCAGATTCTTCCTGTATTCCAAGTTTTAGAGTTAAGGGCATTCCCTTCCTTCAGGTGTAGGACGTGCACCTCTGGAATGAGGGTCCTATGACCTGCTTTGGGGAAAGTGGGAGAAGATGACAGGGACCTTCCTGCGGCAGCTGTTTTCTCAGATGCCACGCTGCCATATTTTGGGGGAGCGTGTCCTGAGCCCCGTCACAGTCGAATCTTTTGCCCTTTGACTTTTTGCCAAGATTAAGAAACCCTTTCTAATCCCCCATTCCAAGACTATTAAAAATATATTGTATGGTATCTCTTAGTACTTTGTATTTTGTGTTTATCACATCTGAAATTTACTTTGGTGTGGGATGTTGGGCATTTTCTTAGTAAGAAGTCCGAAACCACTTATCAAATCGCCATGTTTTCCCTTGATGTAAAAACGCCGTCCTCCTCCCTTGTGCTAGCTCCATGTGTGCAGTTGGTACTTCTGGTCTCTCCCTCCTATACCTTTGTCTGCGTTTTCTGTTTCTGAACCAGTGCCACCATGTTTTTTATCACTGTTGTTTATCAAGTATTCTTTGATATCTTACATGGCTGATAAGTTTTATTATGTTTTTTTGTTTGCTTTTCTGCATGTTTTCTCTTCAAGACAATTTTTAAGTCAACTTGTGAAATTCCTTAAAACTTTCTTTGGGCTT
>NW_007732027.1:75559-81010 GCF_000696425.1 Galeopterus variegatus
TCAGTTGATTTCTGCACAGTTCAGTCTGCTTCTCACCCGCGGTGCGGTTTTAACTCTGCCCTTTTCTGTCCTCTTACTCTTCTTTCCTGTTGAGATGCATCAGGTAAAACTTTCTAAAACTTCTTTCCATCTCCTTTAGCAGATAATTTCCAAACGTGTGGTTTTCCACTGAACCTGAGATGATCATTCCTTTCCTCCTTTGCTGCAAAATATCCGCACTGAGCCAAGCCCAGTGAGCACCTGCCGGGCAGTGGTGACTGGGCTTGGGGTGGTGCCCATGAATCCAGCCCCAGCTTCAGGTCTGAGATCTTCCCCCAGAGTGAAGCTGTTGGCTGTTGCTGACCGACACCGGGCCATCCACAGCTCATCTGCAGAAGTGCTGTACACCAAGGTGAGCAGACAGAGAAAACGCCATTACAGACGCTGTGAAAACACGTGAACATGGCAGAAAGGAAATGTTAGCCCTAGACTTAATGGAAAATGGTGGTTTCCAATGGGACTGGCATCCTGTCACCCAAGCACGGTGACATCCAGTGACTCCCTCTGAGCCCAGACGTGTGGCCTGACTCTGGGAAGCCCTGAGCAGCCCGGGCCTCCTGCCCTGGCCTTTCCTCTTCCCTGAGCTGCAGCCGTGCCACATGGTGTCTCCTTCCAGCTCCTGAAGGTGGCCCTGATCCCCAGGGATTTATAAGGAAGCGACACACATTGGGCATTTTGGGCCCCAGGCCTGGTGGCCTGAGTGCTCACTCACAGTGGCCCAGGACTTTGTTTTACGAATTTGCCCCTCATAAGGTGCAGATGGTAGTGAGATGCTCAGATAAAGATTCTGTGCTCACCTGCACCCACCAGGCCTCCTTTCTCCGGAGCTTCCATGGGGGCTGAGGTCCATCCCCTTTGTCCCCTCTGGCCTGTGGTCCAGGCGTATGTCCCTCTAGTCCTCTGAGGAACAGCTGTGGGGGGACCATAGCCTTCCCCATGACTGCCATCCAGGCCATAGCCCAGTCACTAAGTTCCTGTTGTGTTTTGCCTGTTCCCACCTGAGTTTGAAATTTAAAATGCCGGGCCTCCAACCTCCTTCAGTTTACACCTTATGCAATGTGCCTGCTTCTCGACAAGACCTCGGGAACAGCCCTTCGCTGCAGTTCCAGGCTGTGGGCTTGGGAGACGCCAGCTACCTTTTTTCTAGGGGACATTGGGTGCTGTGTCGACCTTTGCCATCAATGACACAGCAGAATCTTGATGTGCATTAACTCCAAGGCTATTGCACCTTGTAGAAATGAAAATGTCGCTTGGGTCTCATTAAACCATTGATTTAAAACAATGCTCAGAAAACAGTTCCAGAGACAAAACGATCCCTGAGTTACAAGGAGTTTGTTCCTGCCCTGGGAAGCTGAGACCAGCCCGGCAGCGCTGCCTCCGCCTCCCCAGCCACTCCCACGGCCGGCTCCGAGTCAAGGTACAGCCTGCTGGAGGCATGTCGCATGTTACCGAGGACCGTGACTCTTTGAACAGGCCTAACTCTGTTGAGAACCTGAGAGAAGGCACTGTGATCACGCATCCTCTGTGGAATTTTAAATGACTCTTGGTGTCTTGTTTGTTGGAGAAATAAGTCACCTTCCCCTAAGGGCGGCGACTCTCACGCCCTTTCCTGACACTGCCCGGTGGCCAGATCCTGGTGGCAGCTCCGAGGGCAGCAGGGAGATATTTATATTAGGATCACCAAAGCGCTTGCCTCGGTGAGCAGGAGAAAGTGCTTGCTGCAGTCAGAAGGGCGGGGTCTGTCCTGGCTCTGACATTTTATAGCCACACGACCCAAGACAGTCCTTCTCATCCCATTTCCTCATTTTTAGTGTAGGTGTAATGACCCGTCCCCTCCTTCACAGGGTTGTCTCAAGGAATCCAAGAAGAATGAACAGGAGTAAGAGTTAGGTTGTGAGTGCTGCGCGCTCAGATGGGGCTGGGGGCTCTCGGGGTTACCCCCAGCGGGTGCTCACTGATTTGTATTGATCTGACCCCTACGAGGAAAGGTTCGTATTATCTTCAGTTCTATTTTTCCATGAACGTGTTGAAGTGCCCTGTGTTTTCCTAACCTCCACTGTCACACGAGCCCCTCATCCCAATGCTCCATGTGGCCACCTCTCTGTCCTGCAGTCACAGGAGGCCACTCAGGTTAGCGTGGCTGTGGAACTTCGCTGCCTGTTCCCCAGGGAGCCCCGTCCTGTTGGGTCCAGGCCCGTGTGTGTTTTCCCTGCTAGCGTCATGGTCCCTCTCCTGGTCAGAGTGCCAGGCAAGCTTTACTGTACTCAGGCCCCAGCATCGTGTTGCTTTAAAAGTACGTCAGCTAACTCAGTCTTGACCTCTCTGGGAGCAGTCACTGCAGGGCTCTCCTCCTGGCAGGCTACTCCTGTTTTTCCATGTAGCCCCTCCAAGGCAAGCTCCTGCCCTCGGTGGCGCTGGAGACTCTGGGCTGGCCCTGAGGGGCAGCAGTGTCTCAGCGGTGGTGCCTGGCTCTGCGAGGCTCACAGCATCCACGTCCATCAAGGGAATGCCGCTGACCCAGAAGTTCACCCTGGGAGCTGTAGAATTCGACTCCTGTGAGCTGCGGGGAGCCTTACAGAAGTCTGGTGTAGTATAGAGAGTTCAGCAAAGCCACCACCAACTGTGGGGAACGTTTGTACTTGCAGGTGGAGCACCGAGAGGCAAGAGGAAGAACTGGGGACTGGCGGGGGGGGGGGGGGGACGCAGACGCTCTCCAGAGTGGAGCTCAGTGTCAGGCACTTCCGTGGATAAAATGCCACATGGTTTCCTTTCACAGCCCACCCTTCTCATGACAGGAATTAACACCTGCACAGGCCCAGGCAGGACCACGAGCTGAGTGTGGACTGGGCTTGCCCCACAGAACCAGGGCCGACTCCTAAGCCTCTGCCTGGAGCCAGAGCAGAGGGGCCTGAGTGGATGTGGCCTCTGATGGGATGGGCCCACGCTGCGTCCAGCTGCAGCATTTTGCTGTTGGGCCCTGGGCAGTGACCTGCTTTTTGGTTACTTCCTTTGCACGCCGACCTGGCAGGACTCCACTGAGACAGACCCAGACAGCACACAGCACACCCCTGGGCAGAGCTTCCTGCCCTCATAGCCCCTCCAAGCAGCACCCATCCATTCCTTCCTGGTCATCTTCAGGGGTGGAGACGTCTCCAGAACCTAACAAAGGCCACTCACTCCACTCTTCCTGGTTTCCTCTGCACCTGAGGCAGCTCTGATACTTCTACAGGCAGAGTTCCTAAACGCGACATCCAGACACACTGAGAAGGGCAGACCACGGAAATCCTGGAACTTCATGCAATTTTGGTGCATATGTACAATTTCTGCGAGAAAACCCCAAACTGCCATCAGATTCTCCAAGGAGATTCTGAAACCCTCAAATGTTCAGAACGTGCTTTAATTAGATGGGGTCCGCATGGAAGGTGTCCTGAGCCTTCAAGCTTGTGGTCAGAGCTCTTAGACACAGGAAAGGATGGTGGCCAGGAAGGAGGATGGGCTAGAGGTGGCTCTGATGGTTAACTTCGTGTGTCAGTGTGGCCAGGCCATGGCACTGGATATTCGGTCTACGTGTTCCTGTGAGGGCATTTTTTTTTCAATAAGGTTACCATTTAAATCAGTAGACTGAGTAAGCGATTGCCCCCGTAACGTGTGTGGGGGGGGGGGGCTCACACGTCAGTTGATGTGCTTAGAAAAAGCACGAAGTCTCCAGAGGAAGATGGAGCTCTGCCTCCAGACGGCCCTTGGACTCGAGCTGCAACACTGACTCCTCCCTGGGTCCCCAGCCGGCCGGGCCACCCTGCAGACTTCAGACTTGCCAGCCCCACAGTCGTGTCAGCCAGTTCCTTAACATAAGTCTCTATCTGTTTATGTATCTGTCTAGTATCTGTCTGTCTGTCTGTCTCTCTACCTATAGATATAGATCTCTCTATATACACCCATGCACATACACACACACACATCCTGTTAATGGTTTTTTTGGACAAGCCTGGCTAGTGAGTTCTAATTATTTTACATACACTTCTTAATTCTCAGAATAACACAGTGAGGGAGGTGATGGACCGCGCCGTGTCGGGCAGGAAGTGGTGGGAAGAGAACTGGAAACGTGCCTGTGCCTGCAGCTTCTGGGGACTTCTGGGGTAAGGCAGAGAGCTGGGGTCAGCGTGAGCGTCTGTCTTCTTCCCGTGTGCTTCCCAGCGTGGTAGGATCACCTGCCTTAGCTTCTGAGCAGTGATGGCTGCCTTCGTTGAGGCAGAGTTTGGTCTAAAGATTTAGGGGTGTTAAGATATTTCCGCTGTTGCTGTGCATCAGTGCAAGTTTTCTTCTTAGCCTTTTCCTAGCTCCATTCAGAGCCTTCTCTCCAAGCTGCCACCTACAAATGTGAAGAAGAGTGAGCTTCCTTGGGTTGGTGGGAGCCCCTCGGGGACCCCGCCTCCCCTGCAGCTTGGCGTCTGTCCCTCTCCATGAGGCTGCTCAGATCCTCTCCCTTCTTGGCCCTGGCAGGAGACACGTCCCAGGAGAGGCTGTGTTCCCACCTGGCCTGGCCGGACCTGGTGCCCGGCTAGCTCAGCCTCACGAAAGGCTCGGATTTGACTTGACTGTGTTCAGCTGCGCAATTATGCTCCCCGGGGGCTGAGCTCTTTCCTGGCCAAAGGACTTGGCAGAGCCTGAGCCCCCTGGGGAGGTGAGGGTCCCTCACTGGCTTCGTGTGTCAAGCAGACATCTCCAGCCCCACTCACCCACCTTGACCACACACTTGAGCTTGCACCCCCTCATCATCCGATTGTGCCCAGAACCATGCGGGTGAGAACACAGCCACTGCACACACCGGGGGGCAGCGGTGGCTCCGTTCCCAGCCCTCCCAGCACTGCTGTCCCTGGCCAGCGGCCAGCTCTCCCCACGCTACGCAGGGCCAGCTTCTCTTCTCGTTCATTCTTGGGTTGTCATCTTGCAGGAGCACTGGGCGGTGTGGCAGGGCTTGGCAGCTGCTGTTGGCTCCAGGACTGTTCTGCAGCCCAGATTCAGCGTTCCCGGGAGGCCCTGGAGGATTGCACGTTTCATCTTGTCGGGGGGGGGGGACAAACGTGGGCTCCACATCATGAGGTTTGCACGTATGAGGATGAGCAAGTCACACTGACGCTGTCACTAAACCCAAGACCAACAGGGAACGGGCGCTTGGCTTCTTTGGGAAAGAGGCCAGGTGTGGAAAAGGAGGGGACACAGGCTGTTGAGGATGACGATACTCCCCTCAATGGAGCCAACATGATCGAGTGTTGTTGAGGGTCCGTGACCGCCAGGCACAGTGGCAGGGTCCCCCGTTGCGCCCTCTCATATGATGTCAACAACCACCTCTGACGTGTTGGCTGTGGTCACTTCTATTTGGCCACCAAGGAAAACATGCCATGGAAGATGGGG
>NW_007732027.1:81383-82532 GCF_000696425.1 Galeopterus variegatus
GACCAACAGGGAACGGGCGCTTGGCTTCTTTGGGAAAGAGGCCAGGTGTGGAAAAGGAGGGACACAGGCTGTTGAGGATGACGATACTCCCCTCAATGGAGCCAACATGATCGAGTGTTGTTGAGGGTCCGTGACCGCCAGGCACAGTGGCAGGGTCCCCCGTTGCGCCCTCTCATATGATGTCAACAACCACCTCTGACGTGTTGGCTGTGGTCACTTCTATTTGGCCACCAAGGAAAACATGCCATGGAAGATGGGGACTGGCCAGTAACGGTCATCCAGCCTTTCTCCTTTGCTGCCTGTCTGCAGCCGGTCGCAGCGCCGCCTCTGTGACTTCTCAGGGAATTTCTGCTGCAGCTTTTCTTCTCCGCCACGTGTGCCCCTCCCACCTCACGCCCCTCCCGGCCCTGTCCCCGTGCTGGTGTCTCTTCCTTCTGCACCTCCACTTCCAGATCAGGTTCGTGTCCTGGACCTCCCTGAGCCTACTCTGGCCATGTCAGCCGTGACCGTCTCGCCCTCTCACTCTTGAACAGAGGATGTCATTGCAGTGCCCCTGCGCAGGACACTGTCCTGGGCTGTGTGCTCTTGGGGGTCTACGGCTGTGTCCCGTGTTGCTTTGCTTGGCCCAGCACAGCTGCTCAGTGAAGAAGGCACATGGAAGGCACATGGAAGGCACAGCCATGGAGGGGTGTGGATGGGACTGGCCGGCTGCTGTGATGGCGTGCTGACCGCTGGGCCCCAGTGGTTCCCCGTGGTCAGCAGCACCCGTGTCAGACTTCAGGTGTGGCTCCGTTTCCATGGAACCAGATAGTGTGAAAAAGTGTGTGTGTCATGAGAAATACCTGTTTTCAGGAAGGAGCCAGTCAGAAGCTCTAAGTGGGCACTGACTGCGTATGAATTAAGTCCCTAGGAGTTAATTTCTCGTTTCAGGTAACTCAGGACGGTACGTGCACTTAGGATGGGATTGTAAGCATGGAGCGGTGGTGGCTCACGGGGGTCGGTGGCTGCTCAGAATCCCCTATTCAGCTCTTCGTTCTGTGATGTGGAGAAACAGGTGACTCAGTCTCAGACATGACCTTCAAGTCCAGGGGGCGTTACCCGCCAGTGGCTTCACGAGCAAACCAACCTCTAGGGGACTGATGAGTTCAA
>NW_007732027.1:83192-106594 GCF_000696425.1 Galeopterus variegatus
AAGAGGCATCACCTTGGTCTTTGGGCCTCGGCCACATGTGACTTGGTGACTTACTGAGCCCGTGGCACAGAAGAGGTTGGGTTTGGAAAAACCCAGAGTTGCAGTGTTCGGTTGCCATGTGTGTGGAGGCGGGGGATATAGGTGGAGAGGAAGGGATGGCAGCGAGTTATCTGTGCCGTGTTAGGAGTGGATGGCATATCCACGTGGGGAGCTAGAGCTTGGGCTGGAAGAGGCGTGGGTGCCATGATAGGTGGGCACCAATGGCCAGAAAACGGATAGGGTTCTACAGGGAGCGGGAACAGGACCCTGGGAGAACTCTGCTCCCGTCCCGGCTGTGGACAGGGGGATCCGTCAGAGTAAGGCGAGGCTGGAGCGTGATCCTGAGAGCAGTGGTCAGGCCGTGGTCACATCTGCCATCCCTCTACCCCACTCACCACCAGCCGGCAAGTGCTGGAAGAGGCTGCGGTCATTTCTCACGTCTTCAGTGTAACAGCTTTAGGAAATATTGAGTAGCAGATTCCTTCAGTGGAAGCTCATGGAAACTTCTACAGTTTCTGTGAACATGAACTATTAACTTTGGAGAAAAGTACAATTCTCCGCTCCCCCGATGCTTCAGGAATTTAGAAGAACCGACCCTAACTCTCGAGGGAGGGTGTGCACGTTCCTCCCTGTCCCCCACCATCTGCTTTGACAGCGCACATCACATCGGGGACGGGCCACTCCCGGAAGGAAATCGTATGGTCTGTTTCCGCCGTGCGGGGAGGCTGACAGGGAAATAGCGACACAGTCGAGGTTATTCTTGCCAGCGCTCTGGGTTCCGCAGCCGTGGAAGTACAAACAAGTTGTCACTGATTTGGCTTCCCTCTGCAGAAATATGGAGGGACGTGGTGAACTGTCTATGCCGTCTTTCATCCCTTCCTTATTGGGGTTCAATGAAAAGATAGCGATTGTGTCCCCGTGCCCTGGTGGCGTCCCCCTGGCTGTTGAGCCGGGCCTCGACTCCGCCAGTCATGTGCGCGGGGGCTTCTGCACGCACTGCGGGGCACAAAGCCCTGTGGCGTGTCCAGCCATCTTCACATTGTCATTTGAGATTTTTTTTTAATTAAAAGTCTGCTTTGGAGTATGTCAAGTGCTCCTGTATTGTGGCCATTCTTCTTATCTCTATGGCAACGAAGCCATGTCTGCATTTACATGGGCATCATACTCTTTGCTAATGTACCGTCTGAACTGTGAGTTTGCCCCGAGGGGAGCAGGGGACACGGCTTCTGCTGGCTGGGGGTGCGGGGTTTCCAAGACAACCACGGGGCCTCAGACGTCCTCAACGGTGGCACTAAATGGAAGCTTTAAATTAATTCTCCCTTGTGTGTTTTTGTAGCTTATGCTGTTAATTGAAATAATAGGGATGACCTTCCGTGTACGTGCAGAGCACCTGTCCTGTTAAAGCTGCCTGCGCCGTCTACCTGAGCACACTCACCTGTCGGGCCAGTCTGCCGTGAGATGATGGAAGTGACGCTGCGAGCTATCGACTTGTAGTGATGGGGAAGAAGCAGGCCTTCTCCCGCCAGGCTGGCAACACTGGCACTGACAGTTTTTATTCTAAAACTTCATTTACTCCTGCTCTCTCCTTGCAGGCTCTGAATCTGAGAAGCTCCCTGCAGCCCTGTCATAACTCATGCTCGGTTAGGGACCACAGCCTCTGTGACTGCCTGGGTGTTTTCACAAGCAGGGTACGGGCCAGTCGGGGGCTGGTCTTCCCTGCCCCGGGGGTGCCCGAGCAGGATGTATTCTTCCCGCCAGACACTTGTGGGACACGGGGCCCTGCCTCGTCCTTGCCCTGATAGCTGCCTCCCAGGGCTCTGCCATGAGAGCAAATCAGGACTTGGGGGTCTTAACTGATGTTCCCTCCACAGAGAGAGCCATGGAATAAGTACAGAAAATCGGAGAAGGCAGAGTTTTCTCGTCCATGTAAATGAAACTGAGGCCCAGGGTTGCTTGTGACATTTTACCTCTGAAGAATATCCTATTTGGGGCTATGAGTTAGATTTAAAAGTTAAGTACTCAAATCTGGGAGTTTGGGGAGGAATTCAAGCAAACATTTACATGTTCCAAAATTTAAAATGACTACCCTCTGTAGAAACAGGGTCAGTTGGCAGGTGCCAACTGGCAGTGAAATACTGAGAGTCAAGAGCAGGGAATGGGTGCCCTGAAGTTTCCATGAAATTCCCTTTATGTAATTCCAGACCCTCGGGAGTAGGCTGATACACTGAGCCATTACTGCCTGTTCATGCCTTGCCAAGTACTGGGTGCCAGGTGGGAGGCTGGTCATGCAACTTCCAGGCAATGAGCCTGGGGTGGCTCATGCAGAGGTGGTGGAGGGTACAGGGCCTGGGGACAGGGCGGCCTGGACAGTGGGAGCGTGGGACACCTGCAGGTATGACGAGGTCTCAGGCCTAGAGAAGGGGAAAGGAAAAGGAGGAAAGTCAAGAAGTGACAGAGAGGCAAAGTTCAGTGTTTCTACTCCTTGTCCTTGCAGGAGGTCAGCTTGCACAAGTGGGTGTCATCTGTCTTTTTATTTTCTTTTTAACTCCCCTGTATATAGGGTGCTCAAAAGTTGCAATTTTAATTCCTCTTATCCAATGTATATAGCTATACACAAATCAAAAACAATAAGCAAGCAAGCAAATATGGAAGTCTATTTGGAATGAAATTCTGATTTTCCTGGAAGTATCAAAAACTCTACTTCTAGAATGTAAAGTACGTACTATGAGAGTCATATCGTGGGAAAGTGTGTCGGTAATAACTGACAATGTGCTAATGGAGTGAGAGGCAGCAGGAGAATAGAGGATAAGCCTTTGGGGCAGAAAGACTCAGACTTCAGAGTTACCAACTCCCAGAGCTTTCCGCACGGTCTTTGTTCCCAGAGCATCCTCTCCCTCCTGGCTGCGGCGAGGCACCCACAGGTGAAGGGCAGCTGGTCAAAGATTTCCCTCGCTGCACTACCGAGACGCCTGCAGCTCACACACCTCCCCACCTGCAGAAGGTCTCTCACTGAGCACAGTCAGTAAACGCACCCGGGCCGCTCAGCTCCACCCTGGGAGCTGGGGAGATGGTGAGGAGAGGGGAGAACCTGGGCCACTCCCAGAGGGGTTCTGGAGACGATCGATCCCCGGGTTTCTGGGGGACTGGTAATGACCCTAATGGTTTCCTGACTGCTGTTTTTTTTTCTTTTTATTTGTTTATGAATTTTTTTTAAATTTTATTTTGTCGATATACATTGTGGTTGATTATTGTTGCCCCTTACCAAAACCTCCCTCCCTCCTCCCTCTCCTCTGATTTTAAAGGCATTACCAGGAGGGCTTTCACAATGATGACTTGTATTTCATAGCTGCAATCCACACTGTCCTTTCATACTTTCGACTAAATACATAGCTGACCTAAGCACGGTTCAGGCAAACCGTCACCCATGAAAAGTCATGAATATTGCTTTTTTTTATTTAGGGGAGGGGCAATTTTAGTCTTGCCAGGGGTATGACTTCAAATTTTCTTCCTCCTTTTAAAAGAATTAATGTCATGTGGCCATACATTTGACTTCAATTAAATAGCAATTTTAGGCAGATTTGCTGTCAGAAATAATTAAGTAATTTAAAAAACCCAACATGTATCATGGATAACATATTGTGCTACTGGTGTTATGAAATTATTATTGCTCCTTGAAGACAGCATGCTCTGGCCGGCCCGGTGGCGCACTGCTACAGTGCGCCGCTTGGGAGCACGGTGGCACTCCCGCCGAGGGTTCGGATCCCACATACAGACTGGTTCCCGCTCACTGGCTGAGCGAGGTGTGGGAGCAACACCGAGGGTTGCGATCCCGTTGCCGGTCCCGGTCTGGTACGGGCGCGACACTGAGGGTTGCGATCCGTTGCCGGACACAAAAAAAAGACAAAAAGGGGGAAAAAAAAAAAAAGACAGCATGCTCCAATTCTCCTCTCAAAATTTAAAAAATTTTTTAAATGTTTATTAACACTTGGCTGGTTTTAAAACAGGGGAGTATTGCTGGGCACGCATCTGATCACCTGCATTTGAAAAAAGAAAACTGTTGGTGGAGATTGGGTGACACTTTGGAAGGATTTTTACTGTTCAAGACAATAGAGTCATCTGAGTCTTGGCTGGACGATACCAAATCAAAAACTGGATTGTGAATTGAAAGTTAACTGGGGGACATTTCTAAGTAAGTTATGGGGAGCTTGGAATCGTCAGAGCAGATGCAACCCACCGAGGTACAGACCTCAGCTCTGCACCGATAGGTCGTGGCGGGTCCCTTTCCGGGTGGGCATTGTCGCGAGGATCTGTGCGTTCCTGGAGTTGAGGAGGGGCTCTCCAGCATATTTCTGATGATAAGCGATGAATCACGAGAAACAGAAAGGGGAGTTTCAGCTTCAAGTAAGTCCTATTTCATTTTCCTTCTTGAATTTACTAAGTTCATTATTGCCTTGCGTGATTTTTCCCATACCTTTGTATATTTAATTTCCTTTCTGATGTCATGGGAGGTTACACAAAGCATTATTATTCAAAGGAATGTTTATATCACTCAGATAAATATCATAGAGAATTACGGATTGGGAGTATATTTATTACATATACAACTGAGAAAAATGACTGTGTATTATCAAGTAAATACATGCTATATTTAAATAATGTGATAACAATCACCAATCACTGAGTTTTTCCTTGGTGTTCTGAAATTAGAATATACAGAAAGGCAAATTAATATTTAAACTCTCTGTATAATTTTGAGAATCCATAATATGCATAACAAAGAGAGATGACTTCAGGCCATGCTGGGGGTAAGTCGATCTCATAAATGGATTTGACTGCAGGAGGTTTGTAGAAGTCCTGTGGGCAAAGGGCCTAAGGAACTAGAGGTAATAAATACTGTGAGCACTAAAGATAATACCATTATTACTAAAAGCGTTTATTGCCCGTGGCTTCTCTGTGGGCACCACATAAAGTACTTGAAACAAAGCAATTTATGATCTTTACGAGCTTAGAAATCAGGTGACGGATAGGATAGACAGGCTGAGGTTAACTGGATAATTATAAAGCACACATAGAGCATGTGTATTATTTTATGCAACTCGAGGGTGGTAGCCGAGAACTGAAATAAACTGCAGGAATGAAAAGTTTAGATAAGGCGGAGTTTATGTAGAGCAGGAGGTGTGTGATATTACCTTGGTGATTTGTGAGAGGTGTTTTCAGATGGGATGGCCCATTCAGAACAAAATTCCAGCTTCTACACTGGTTTCAACTATTTTCGTTTGGGTTTATACCTCCTACCTAATCCAGCACAATCTCCTGTCTGTCCCTGGAGCAGTTAAAGGTGAAACACTCAAGTTCAAATTCACCCTAACATCCTCTGATGTTAAAGCAAAGCATTAGGTTTTCTGGGGGTGAAGATTCCTGCGATGGTGTGTCTGCTCACCCCTTCACGACAGGGCTTCTTCAACATGCGGGGCTTTAGGACACCTTAAATCCTCTTGTCAGACACAGGGCAGATCCAGTTACTGGGAACACGCCTGCAGCCTCTACGGCCTCCCCAGGCTGCTGCTGTCATGCCATTGCTTCAATGTTTCCAGCAGAAAAGCTCCTAGAAGCTGGCTGGACAGCCTGAGACAGCCACGATCCTGAAGACACTCGGGGGCTCCTGGCAGCAGACGCACCTGGCCTCCCCGGTCCCCAGTCCTGTTGGTGTCCTGAGGAATTTGTTCTCTTTGTTCCATCCCCCAAAACTGTGGTCTCTCCTTTGGGAATGTACAGTCACTATAAATGGGAGATGAGGGCTCCTGAAAGATCGAAGGAGGCAAAGTTCCAAATATTCTGGAATCACTTTCAGATTAGATAGAGAGACATGTGTGCATGTCATTTGCTTTCTACCTTAGCCACAGGATAGAGATACCATGTGGTCCTGTCACCAAGTCTCCTCGTGTTCAGCTGTGTGTTTCCATCTCAGAATGTGAGTCTGGAAGGAAAGGTCCTGTTTACTCTGATGAGCTTCTGCATCAAAGTCCCCAGACCTCTTCACGGAGTCCACCAGGAACCATGAGCAGGAGGGGGGATGCACACACACACTTGCAAATTCACACACACTCATGCACTCATGCTGAACCACACACATGCACACTCAATCACATGCTCACACTCACTGGCTCACACCCTTACACACCCACACACTCAACCACACACTCGGTCTCACACACACCCTCACTCACACATGCACACACTCCCAACCTTTGGAAGCACTGAAAGGACGGTGGCTGTGTCATGTGTTGAGGTCTCATACCTCAGCGTGAGGGGCTGAGGCATGGTGATAGAGTCAAGTCATGATTTGGGGTGAGCTAAGAAAACCCTCCTCCTGGGGAGCCTCAAAACCTCCCTGCATGGCTGAGGGCTGCTCTGAGCTGGAGAGCCATTGGCGTCGATGGTGTGTGCTTCCCAAGTAGGCAGGAGGGGCTGCACGGGGGTGAACCTCGGTGGGAACAGGCTGGTGGGGTGCCAGCACAGGTGAATGGGGGGTACCCGCAGGATAGAGGTGTTATTTAAAAGGCAATAGCTGTCAGCATTTCTGTTAGACTCCCATCGACTTGCACTTAATACACTCGGCTACCATAGCCCTGAAGGGCCGATTTGCTTTGGTTCTTTTCTGTGCATTAGTGTCCATTGTAAGGTGGGAGGTGTCTGTCAGTGTCAGTATGTCAGCAGCCAATTAATTCAGCTCACTACTTCCTCCCCATAATTGCTCGTCTCTGGACCATCCAGTGTCTCAAGATGCAGACCACTGCAAACCGCACTTACAGAGGACACGAGGGGAGGGACGTCAGTGTCTCATAGCGATTAACTGACAGGAACCGCTGGTTGGAGAGAAAGAGCCTTTTATGGAAGAATTTTTTATAAGAGGATTTATATTTAGTATTGTGTGTATTTTTGGATATATGTTAAGTATTAACATATTATGGGTTCTATATTAAGGATTACGCATTAAGTGTTTATTAGATGTTGAATATTTTTGGTAAAATATTTCATAAAAATAAAGAATAATTATGTAGCAAGTTTCTAGTTCTTTTTTAAAGTTGTGAAGTGACTGATTGCATTTAGAAGAACATAATCAACAAGATAGAGACACTGTCAAGATAAAGGTGCTTTAGGCCACCCGAGAGTAACCTGAGACACAAACAATTGACCTCAAATGACTTACATGATTCCACAAAGGTAAAGCAGAGGAGCTGCCCAAGTTATGGGATCCCCACTCGTGTGATGTCTCCCCACTCAGTGCTTGCTTGGAGGGAAGGCCTGGGAAGGAGGCTGTGTTGAGAGGACACGGTAGATGGAGAGGCCTGACAGATGTCCAGAGCCTGCCACCTGCCTCCCCACGTGCGCTGATGGTGGTGAGTGTGCTCTGCCCAGCAGGTGATGGGCACACATCCTCTCAGCACAGTCTGCGACCACTTGCTCTTCATAAATCTATGGAGATGTTTGAGATCTAAAAAAAATCAAGGATAAGAAAACTACAAAACCAAAATTAAACTTTTTAATTAGTTATTTTTTGGCTATTGTAGTCAATAATGGCTACATCTAGTTTTCATCAAAATTGCATTCCATTTGGAAATAATTTATAAGTTAGCTTTTCTTACTTACCAGGAATCCCTGAGTGTGCATAATAACTGTCAAGACGGCAGAGCTATCGTGCATCGAGTCTCCTGTCCCAAACAACGACAGCACGAAAGAGCTGGTACACGGTGCATGTTAGGTGCGAAGCGCTACTCTAAGTCCTTATCTGTATTAGTTCACTTTCTCCTCCTAACAGCCCATGGCACAGGTGCCACTGTCACTTCCATTTTATGAGCGAGGCAGAGAGAAGTTGCACTACCTCTTCCAGGTCACACGGCTTGTAAAGGCAGAGCTGGGATTTTAACACAGCACTTAACCACTGTTCCACGATCTCTTTCAAAACAGCAATTATAAAATCCTTCACAAATTTTAAAGCAAAACATTAGGTTCAATGTGGGATATGCGGGCACATGAATATGTTTGAAAGGATGTGGAATGGGGCCTTTAAAAGTACGCAAATTCTTCCAGTGGCCTTGACGGAGACACGGGATGAAACCGCATTGATCCATCAGACCTGCTCCGGGGCTTCGCTGCTGTGCAGAGTGGCCGGGCCTGGGGC
Organism: Galeopterus variegatus; assembly: GCF_000696425.1. Taxonomy (NCBI): domain Eukaryota; kingdom Metazoa; phylum Chordata; class Mammalia; order Dermoptera; family Cynocephalidae; genus Galeopterus; species Galeopterus variegatus. The sequence goes on from NW_007732027.1 coordinate 91,414, forward strand.
AGGTGCAGGCCCCCGTGGATCAGTGCCCTGGGTTAGGCCACAGGCTGTGACTGCGCTTCAGCTCTTGGCTGTTCTTTCTAACCAGACCACGCTCGACGGAAGGACCCGCGAGGGAGTCCCTGGGTCAGCACCGCCTTTTCAGTTCCACATGGAGTGAGAATCAGGCCTTCTCTGAGGGTGCAGCCTTTGAATGAATTGAGATCGTTCCTCTTTGTTGTTTTATTAGCAACTCATTACAGCTGTTTCTTTGGGATTAAGAAGAGAAGAGAGAGGGAACGGAAGTAAAATGTGTGTGCTAATGGCTGACCCAGAATGCTGCGGCAATTTATGGTGGCTCGAACGGAGTAACAGAACGGCCATAATGTTAAATGTAAGATGTTTTATTTTAGCAATATGATCATCTGATCATATCCTCAAAGGCAGCCAACATTACACAAGTCATTTGTTATAATTGCCAATTCATTCACTCTGAGATGGTTCAGAGTGACTTCAGAGACCATATTATTAAATTTTCAGCTTAAAAATTACTCTATCCTGTCATGGTCATGAATATAACCTCAGTGATATGAACAGAACTGGCGTTTCTTATGCACGTAGAGAAATTCAAAGCCCTCTTCTCCTGTAGGCTTTCAGGGCGCGAGCTGTCTTTGCTGCTTTTTGCTGTTAAAAGTGTTTGCTGGTGTTTGTTTTTTCCTCCTGTCTTGGGTACCGAGGCTCCCCTCCAATGGGTACCCTGTCCCCCTCCCTCATGACATTTCCACCAGAGCCTGGAGACGGCAGGGAGGGTGCCTGATGCCCCCACAGTGTGCAAGGGTGTCCCAATCACTGGGCCCTTCTCGATGCACCTCCTGCTGATTTGGGGCCCAATTCTGGCTTCAGGGAACAAGGAAGACTGTTTTCAGGACCAGCGGGATCAATGGCCTCCTCGCGCTAATGTGCCACTTCAGTCAACGGTTCTAGTGATCACCAGTAAGTAGCTGTCATCACACACAAGACACAAAATGCTTCCCTCTACATCGATAGTCCCTTAGGCTGGAGAAAAGCATCAATATGGGGCAAGATTTGGGACACACGTGTGCGTCCTGCCACCTGGTACCTCTGCAAACACCACAGATGCTGTGACAGTTGCTGGGGGGCAGGGCTGGCTCCTCACCTTCAGGGCATCTTGAGAAGATACTGCAAAATTCTGATGCCTAAAACTGGTTCTAGAGGACACATGCTGAATTCCACCGCCTGCCAGCGTCCCATGTCTTGGTACCCGCTGAGGCGGGAGCCCTGTGGTGTCATGAAGAGTGACTGTTCTCATACTGATTCCTCACTGGGTGACCAGGCCAGTCGCTCCCTCCCCCCAGGCCATGGGGGGGTCACCACCCCTCCTGCACGGGGCTGGCACGCGGACCACAGTGTCTGGAATTGTAGGAATCTAGAACATGGCTGGGTGCGTTATTTTACGTCTTCCAGGGGCTACGTGAAGTATTCCTGGACAGCTCGGAGTTGGAAGGGGAGCTCGGGGCATTGTGAACACTTTGTTTTGGATTTTACTCTCTGTTATTCGGCAATCCTCTACGCCCTCAGCTGGAATTCTCTCGGCCACCTCTTTCCTGAACTGGGGTTGGGGCAAGGGGACAAGGTCACAGCTTCAGGAGACTGCCTTTGTCACTGACATGACCACTGATGTGACCAGTCACATCCGTGGGAAATAGCTCACACCCTCTTCCCATCAAAGAACAACCTATTAATTTCTGTTTGGGCCATTTCAAATAATTAATTAATAATTCATCAAACCCAGCCTCAACAGAGGCCCCGAGTGCAAAGCCCTGGGTTCCCGTCCTACAGAAAAGACACAGGATGTGGTTCACACCCTCCTTTGAATGGATTGTTTCTTTTAAACAAAAAGCACAATATTTAAAAGGATCAAGGGACATTTTGTTTTCTGATCCAGGTGTGCACGTCTGTGTTAGGCCTGTGTTCACTCTTTTTGCCTCTGTTTTTACAAATCTGTAATGTCAGGGCTTTCAAGAAAGTTGGCTGCCGAGACAGGAGGCTCCCAGGGCGATGGAGCTGCAGGCTCACCTGTCGTTCCCACACTGGTCACAGGACGGAGCAGGGGCGGCTCTGCGAGCTCCCAGAGCGGCGGACGACAAATCTGCTCAGTTTCGCCTAATCCCTGAAAAGCCACATACATTTTATTCATCCCTTATTTTCAGAGGGAAAAAAAACTACTGCTGATTCTCTCTTTCAGCTATATTTTTAGTAAGCCTCTTACGACTTTGACATATGGAAATGTTTCCATATTTTCATAAATCAAATTTAATGATACGTTTATAACCAGCCCCCATGTGCTGAAGTGGTCTCCACGGGATGACAACCTAAATGAAATGACCTACAGAAACCAGCTGAAGAAAACTTCCAGTGTATAAGTTTTTTTTTTTTTCCTTTTTGTCTTTTTTACTGACCGGTAACGGGATCGCAACCCTCAGTGTCGCGCCCATACTGGGGACCGGCAACGGGATCACAACCCTCGGTGTTGCGCTCGCACCACGCTCAGCCAGTGAGCGGGAACCGGTCTCCACATGGGATCCGAACCCTCGGCGGGAGCGCCGCCACTCTCCCAAGTGGCGCACTCTCCAGTGCACCACCGGGCCGGCCCCAGTGTATAAGTTTTTAAAAAATTTTGTTGTCGGGCTGGCCCGGTGGCACACTGGCACAGTGCGCCGCTTAGGAGTGCGGCGGTGCTCCCGCCGAGGGTTCGGATCCCACATATAGACTGGTTCCCGCTCACTGGCTGAGCGAGGTGCGGGCGCAGCACCGAGGGTTGTGATCCCATTGCCGGTCCTGGTCCAGTACGGGCGCGACACTGAGGGTTGTGATCCATTGCCGTACAAGAAAAAAAGACAAAAAAAAAAAAATTTTGTTGTCAATTCAATTTTGTGTTAATTTTGGATGGGGTGGAAGGTTGTTTTGCTGTGTTGAAAATTTATCTTTAGGTCCAAGAGATGAAGAAACCCGGTGTAAGTCCTTGTCTGCTATTAGCGTTACAGACATAGTACTAGTAGTAGCAATATTAGTAATACTAATAGCAACTGTAATTTTTGCTTTTCTATCATAGATTAAGAACTTCTAATGCTTAAAATAATTTTACAAGCTGTTGTATGAACCCCATTTAATAGAGGAAGGAAAGGAGGGTCGAAGGCTTTTGGAAGAGTTGGAATCGGCGCCCACAGCTCAGAGGAAGAGCCAGGACTGGGGGCCTGCAGCGCTTCCCCCAGGGGCACTCCCCAAACGGGGGAAGTTCCTGAGCTTCCAAAGGCCTCATCTTCCCACTCCAGAACGTGCAGTGTGCACTAGACCATTTCCAAGGAGCCTCCTAAGTGCTGGATTCTATTTAGGCAGAGACAATTTGTGTAACAATATCCTCAGAACCAAAAAGATGTCTTCAATAAAATAACTGAGGAAAATTCACATTTTAAAGTTAACACAGTGAAATGATAAAAGTATCACTTTTTGTTTGTCAAAATTGTTTTATTATTCTAAAATCCTTGATTATAACTAAATTCAAGAGGAAATGTTGATACTATATCAAAAATATATCTGAAAAATATACTCCAGAATAAAAACTATAGTGCAAGATAAACCTTGTTTAATTCTCCTGAAAGGAACTCAGGCCCAGGAACCACAGAAAGGGCAGGAATTAGGTTTCTTTAGTTCGCTTCTTTTTAATAAAATATAGCTAAAAAAAGAAAGTAGTTTCTTTCAGACTTATAAAAGATATTTAATGGAAGCTGATATAGAAATACGACTATTTCTTGGTCATATTTAGTGTCACTATATTGCAAGAAGAAAGGACATTTATTGGTTAAGCAGGCACTGCCCCGTGCCTACGGATGCATGTGACATTTTTGCACACGCTGGAAAGTTGAGGTTGAGAAATCATTTACATTGCTCTCTCTGGGTGTCCAACAGTGACTGATATAAATATTTTATTAGGAAAACCTGCCCGTTTCTGAAGACTGTATGTCTTATCAAGTTGACCCTTATAATTATGTTGTCTTCTGCATCCACGGGATCTCTTTTAATTTTGCGGTTTTTTGGTAAATACTGCACCATAAGAAAGGTATACAACTGGAAGCAGGGACGACTGAGGATGAAAACCGTGTACATGGAGCCACCCCCCAGCAGAGGACCGGCTGCCTCGGCCGGAGAGTGGACGGCTCTCCAACCTTCCCCGTCCCACCTGGCAAACTTCTGCTCTGCCAGGGCTGTGGACTCACCTGTCTTTGTCACTTGGTGCTGAAACCACAGCTCCTGAGGGCCAGGCCCCCGAGGATGGCAACGCTCAGAGGCTGGTCCGCACTTACCCCTCTGTGCTTGCCCACCGCCTGCCTGCCGCCTGCAGCTTCTCGTCTTCTCTGGAGTGTCACCCCCCATGGCCATCAGAGTGCCACATGCCTGGCCCTTCACAGGAGGGGGGCCCGTTAGTCCCCAAGTGTGCACCGGGAAGGTTGTCAGCGGTGTCCTGAATGTGCTGTCCTCATCTCCAACCACACCCCACCGAGCTGAGCCCCGCGCCCAGCGTCCTTTGAAGCTTTGTACCCAGCAGGGGCTGTCACTCATCACTAGGCCACCTCTGCTGTCCCTCCGCCCTTCCCATCCTGCTCAATTACACCCAAGGACAACTGTGTCTCTTACATCCCATGTGGAGTGTCCCCAGGCAGGACTTGGAGAAATGAGGTGAGCGAAGCGGAAAGCCAGGCATAGGCCGTGGGCCACCGTGGGCCGTGGGCCACCGTGGGCCGTGTGCCACTGTCTGCACTGAACCCCAAGTAAAGGGTGTGAAAGCAGGAAGGCCAGTGGAATGAGGAGCGAGGGGAGGCCCAGGTTCTCCCCATGCTTTGCCAGGGCTGCCTCTGCCGGTGTGGCCCGTGCACCTGTGGGTGTGGCGCCCCACCATGGATGAGCCCCGTGTTCAGTCAGCATCCCCCCATCCCGGAGGTGGCTGAAGGACAGGTGGTTAGTGCTTAGCCGTCACGAGGCTGACAGCCTCTGCAGCTCACCCTCTGGAAAGGAGGCCTGACTGAGGCTGCAGAGGATAGATCAAGGACAGGGCTCTGCACAGCAGGGGTGGGAAACTTCCAGCAAGAGTGATGATCCTGGTCCCTTGAACCTGGAGCTGATCCCTCTAGAAAGGAGGCAGCAAGTCAGTAGGATCAGCAGACCTGCTACAAGCTGGGATGCAGGAGGCGCTCCCTGTGCTCTCACCAGCATGCAGGTCGAGGGGGATCAGGGCTCCTCTCCTACTGGGATTACTTTCAGGACAGGGACAAGTGTCGTGGTCTGGGCGGTGAGCAGGACCAGTGCACATCCCGATGGAAGGCGCTGGCAGGCTGGGCTGCAGGAGGCACCACACCATGGCTGGTGGGTTGACTGCGTGGGTGGACCCTAGCCTGGGGCCTGCGCAGGTTCTCAGGTGCATCCAGCTAGTGCAGTGTTGGCAGCAGTAGGTGAGGTAGCTACGGTGAGAGGAGCCAAAGAAAACAGAAGTTGTGGATGTTGCTGGACAGGTGAGAGGGGCCTGAACCCCCACTGGAGATGGCTCACTCTGGGGTTAGAGTCGAGGGAAGGAGTTGGGCAGTGTGGGGGCACGTGTAAAAATGCTATTGGTCAAACCAGAAAATACTGGTTGGGTTTGTTAACCAGATCCAGTTTAATGCCCATCCTTGCATGTCCTTAGGAACATGGTCAGCTCCTGGTTGAGCTTGCCTGGGTTCAGGTCCTTTCTCTGCCATGCTGTGAGACCTGGACCAGTCATTTAACTGCTCAGAGATGTGGTTTCTACCAAGTGGGAACAGTAGCAGAATCTACCTTGCAGAATAATCATGACTTAAATGAGATGATTAATACAGAGGACTTAGCTGAGTTTCTTCACCTTGTACTAATCAGTAAACATCCTCTGTCCTCATCATTTTTGTTTCCATCAGTGCCCACTCTGTTGTGTTCTCTCTGTTACTTCTCCCAGCCATAGCAGAGCTGGGATTTGAGCTCAGGGTAATCTAGTTTCTAATCTTTTGTTCTTTTAACCTCAGCACACTGCCCCTTTCTTCCTGATGCTATAATTATAATCATAAAGTGTATATGCTGCTCTATGCATTCTGTGCATTTAACATATATGAACACATTGAGCCTTTATTATCCCTGTCTCCCAGATGAGGAAACCAAGACAAGGGAAGCATGTAACTGGGAAGGATGGAGCTTTTCACTCCAAGTGGTTTTTTTGTGCAGGACTCGGGACAAATTCCAATGTCAGCGTTGGGGAGATTTGCAATCTTCACTATGTTGGGTCTTCTAATCCATGGACATAGTATGTCTCTCCAATTATTTGTGTCTTCTTTTATTCATTTCTTATCATTTTTTACTTTCAGCATACAGATTTGTACATGTTTCTTTCTTTGGGGCAACTGTAAATAGTATTGAATTTCTGATTTTTGTTTATACTTGTTTATTGTTTGTTAATAGAAATACAACTGATTTTTGTATGTTTATCTTATATCCTATGACCTTGCTGAACTCACTTATTAGTTGCAAGAGTTTTTGTACATTTTTTTGCATTTTCTACATGGAAAACCTCATCCGAAAATGTGGACCATTTTCTTTCTTCCTCTCGATGTTTACATCTTTTATTTCCCTTCCTTGCTTTATTGTACGGACTAGAACTTATGGTTCTTGGCTGAATAAGAGTGGTGAGAGAACACATTCATGCCTTTCCCCAAACTTAGGGAGAAAGCATTCAGTCTTTCACCATTAAGGATAATGTTAGCTGCAGGTTTATGGGTATTGGATTTTGTCAAGTGCTTTCTCTGCATCAATTAATTTGAACATAAGATTTTTCTTCTTTAGCCTGTTAATATGGTGGATTACATTGATTTATTTTTAAATACTGACTAAATCCTATTTGATCGTGGATGGTATTTTTTGTGTGTCTGCAATTCTGGATTTGGTGTGCTAATTTTTTTTTTTTTTTTTTGGAGTACTTTACATCTAAGTTCATGAGAAATATTGGTCTGTAGTTTGCTTTTGTCTTTGGCTGGCTCAGATATCAGGGTAACACTGGCCCTCACTAACAAGTTAGGAAGTATTCCCTCCTCTTTTATTTTCTGGAGAATATATTGTGTAAAATTGCATTTAATTCTTCTTTTAATGTTTGTAAAATCCTCTAGTGAAACCATCTGGGAATGAATATTTTCCTTTCTAGAACTTTAAATTGCAAATTCAACTCTTTTTTAAGGCTGTGAGACTACACATTTTTCATTCTTGAATAGCAGAAAGCAGGCACCATGAATGCCTCTTGTGTAAGAAGCACCGGGTTTGTGGGAAGAGAAGGAATAAATGCAGGTAATCTGGGTCAGTGTCATGGTCCTGAGCTTCCTCACCTATAAAATGCTGCATTTATTGGATACTGCATGCGATGCAGAAGTTCATCTTTATTTACATACATTATATTCCTAAGACATTTTGGCATTATTTTGATAAACTTTACCATTTTCTATTTTTCTTACTCTTTAAAATTTGGGCCTTTATGATAGAGAAATACTTCTGGTTTTAACTTAGTTTTCACTCTCTCTCTTTCTTTCTGTATTATATTTAGAAGTGTGTTTCCAAAGTTCATTTCTCTTCTTTAGTCTGTTAACACAAGAAGAAAGCATCTGCCCTAATAACTAATAGAAGCTGAAAATCTGTTCCCAGCATGGTCCCCTGTTTGCGTGACGAAAAGTTTTTAAACCCTCATTGTTCTACCAGCAAGTAAACCTTGGATCCTCTATGATCTGCATGAGTGTCAGTCAAGGGAGCCCTAGTTAGAAAGTATCAATGCTTCTAGAATGTAACTTCTCCTTTCTATGCTGCTTGAAACTTAATCTATGAAAAATATAAGGATATACAGATATTCTCCCAGCTACTGTTGTGTGGCCTTTGGCAAATTCTTTCCCTGTGTGATCTGGAGGGATACTTGCCTCCAGGTAATGTTGTAAAGGGCTTTCATATGCAATATTTCAAAAATACTTTTTTCATGAAGCTGGGAAGATGTAAATTATGTCGTCAAGACCCTGGGGTATAATAATTTGTACTTATGAAATTTACCTTGCAAATGTTCCAAATGTATTTTAATTTTTAAATGAAAAACAGATACCCAAAAGACCACTCGTTTGATTGCCCATAATGGTGAAATTGGGGGTGGTCGTTGCATTGAGCCATGTGACGCACACACAGGTGATCTTAAAGTCAGCGGCCACGGTGGCTTGGTGTATTGTCTGTAGGGACAAGAGAGAAACCCGATGTCTATGTCCTACCTCACCCACCCAGCAGAGCCAAAGCTAAAAGTTGGCACCACTGGCCTCGAGGTCTGGAATCACCCTGCAGAAAACCTCCCATTATTTACAAGTGCATGACCGTCAGTGAGTGAAATGCCCTCATCTCGGTGTTTATAAAGTTAAAGGAGGGGAATATTGCGTTAATTACTCACATCCCAAAGCAGATTACGTTCCCTTGAACGCAGGCTCTGTGTAAATAGCAAATCCAGACTCTACTGATGATATCTCTCTGGACTGCTATTTATTTTACCTTCAAAATGTGTGAAACGCTACTGATCTTTTTATTTCTTAGGGGATGTACAATTGCAGCATTAACAGACATTTAAATAATGCTTAATTTTTAAAGCAAGAGAATTAGACAAATGGATGTTTGTTCAGCTCAGACTTCAGATCAGGTTTCTGTTTTTAAGCTTAATGTGTGCTATTAGCCTATTAAATGGCGTTCCTTTATTTGATGTATTCTCTATCCCCTCAGACGTCGTTTCTGTTGATGTTTTGTATTGTTTGCATGTTAGCACCTCTCATGTGAAACTACGGGGGTTGAAGGGGGAAAATAATTAGATTTACAGCTTTGTATTTTTAGTTTTCAATTTAAAGATCTATTCAGAAATAGCTCACGATGTGGTACACCCAAGACGATTTTCTATTTAAATTAGCTGCTCAGAATGAAATAGCTCCTTTAGCATTTTTTCTGTTTGTATTTTTAGTTTTCAATTTAAAGATCTATTCAGAAATAGCTCACGATGTGGTACACCCAGGACGATTTTCTATTTAAATTAGCTGCTCAGAATGAAATAGCTCCTTTAGCATTTTTTCTGCAGATGAGGGAAACAGATGACCAGCCCCTACATGCGTGGAGACACAACTTGTGACTCTCCACAGCAGCAAAACCTCTTAAACACAATAGTCATCATTATGCAAATTAATGATGCTTCTAAATTTCCTAGTACTGGAGCTTTTCTTAGGACAGCTGGAAGGAGGTGACCTCCTGAGTGTCCAGTCCTGGGCTCGCTGCGAGGGCACGGCTCTAACAGGGTCTCACCTGGAGCAGTCCACAGTCTGTGGAGCACATCGCACCTCGGCTGAAACACAGATTTAATCCTGAAGGTTTGGGAACAGGGGCCACGATCTTGGGCAGCGTTGCATCTCTAAGTGTCTTTCTATCTGCCAGCTGACCCTGGACCGTCTTTTCATGGGAATAAAGATAAAGTTAATAGTTTAGGGTGTTGGCCCTCTCAGACACGTGGATCTGGGACTCACACTTGAGTCCCCTACTTATAGATGTTTTATTCTGGGTGGGTCACTTTAACTTCCTGTGTTCGAACCTTGGTTTTAAGATGTGACTACAATGTCAGCCTCACACGGCCAGGGGAGCACATTTAACCCCGGCACTCAGCGGAGCTCCGGATGGGAATGTCCCTCTCATTTGCTGATGTTTTTGTGGAGCTGAAGACTGGAGAGTTTTCGCTTCCCATGTAACACATTGAATCTTGGCAGCAGCCTTTGGATGTGTCTGGAGCCGGTGGATCCAGGTTAGAATCCTGAATCCAACCCTTACCCCCCATGTGGCTGCTCCCCCAGTGTCTTTGTGCCTCAGATTCTTTATTAGCAAAACAGACATAAAAATACCTACCCTGAAGGTTGTCAGAAGCATTCTGGGTGTTTCATGTACTGAGCTGTCCTGCTGCTAGGAGCTCTCACTACATGCCTGGGAGGTTGAGGACCACGTGATACCATCTGCACAGCTCCCCATGAGGGTTAGTATTTTCCCATGTTACAGGTGAGGATATTGAAGGACAGAGGTTGAGACAGCTAGGATTGGAACTGGGTGTGCCTGGGGAGGGACCTGAGGCAGCACCTGCTATTGTTACTGTGGTTCTCTAGGTGCCAGGGACGTGGAGGTCCCCACCCCAGCCGTGCACATGGCGCTCCTTGAGTCTGTGATCCTCCCGGACCCTGCTGGGGTTTCCCTCAGGAACTCCCTTGAGAGCCAATCTCCCTGTCCTCACCTAGTGTCCCAGGCACTTGACTCTTCATGGAAACCTTTGTCCCTGATGATGGGATGAGATTCGATCAGGACCTTGTGTGCATGTTCAGTGTCAGCCCCAACCCTTCCTAGTTCGCCATGGCTCCTTTCCAAGCGTACAGGTACAGTGTAGGACAGGACAGGAACCCACGTGAAATATGTGAGCAATTAATTCCTAAGTAGCTCAAGGCCTCACCACCTCTTGCAAGACAAAAATAATTTAGAAAATAAAAACTATCAGGAGAGCCATTGTTTTAAATATGCATTCCCTCAGCTGGAAAGTTCGTCTGATGGGGTTGTTTCAGTTTTAGGAAGCACTGGTCAGCATGGGACAGGAGGCGAAAGGACCCCACTTCTCCCCAGAGGTGGTCATACCTTCAGAAGCCACATGTTCTGTGGCAGACACAGTGCTAAGGACGTCACGCCGCAAACAGCTCCAATGTTACCGTACTCTGGCTGTGTAACCCGGCATGGTGTAACCTGTGATTTAATCTTTTAAAGTTACATGTTCTGTGGCAGACACAGTGCTAAGGACGTCACGCCGCAAACAGCTCCAATGTTACCGTCCTCTGGCTGTGTAACCCGGCATGGTGTAACCTGTGATTTAATCTTTTAAAGTTGAAGGCTCCATATCTGTAAAATGGATAATACATCCTACACCTAGGATTTTGAGGATTACATGAAATAATGTGTATAGAGCACATACCTCCGACCTCGGCACGGCGTGGGTGTTTAGGAAATGTTCCCTTCTCTGTCCCTATGATTACCGGGTGAAAGCAAAAGCATTTAGTGATTTGGTAAATGTTCTGTCCATTAACATATTTCTGACTTTGGTTTTGAAATCCTGTACACATACTCTTTAAGGTAGCTTTCATCTTCCAGAATCCCCAGCATTTACAAACCTAGTAAATGAAGATAACCCACCATTGATTCACGGGGCCACTAATCCACTCCTAGAACACGACCACCTCTGGGAAAAAAGATCAACCAATACTTATCAGCTACATAACACCTCGAATAAATTCACTGGAGCCCTTTTATAGTATTTCCTAAAGGACGGAGATAAGACAGCCGTGAACGACAGCTCTGTTACACCTGCGTGTGTTTATCCAGGTTTTAAAAGATAAATACTGTAATCAGGGAGTCAAATATTAGGCAATTATAAGACTTCAGAGACTAGATGATGAATTCAGTCCCTTTCTCTCTAGTCGGGTGATGGATTTAAATCAGAAACAATAATCTTGCCCCAAAAGGGAGTTGCGCTCCCTTCAGGACCAGGAAAGCACAAGCTGAGTACGTGCTGCCTTCTGCTTGTTTGTGTTTTTTCAAAGTAAGTTATGCATCCTCGCCAGTAAACCTGCCATTAATCACGAGATTGTGCAGCTTATCCACACCATCTTTGCACTTGGTAATTGCATTAAAATTCTTGTGTGAGCATGCAGTCAAGGCGCAGGCGTGAGGAGCGAGGTTCTGGCTCTCTCGCCTTCCAATACCCGATCACATATTAGCCTGAGGTTATGAATCATGTTTAACTCCGAGAGATCTACATTCCTGGAAGCACAGTCCTGTCCTAGGGTTGCCAGAGTTTCCACAAAAAACAGAATGCCTTTGAGTCCACTCTACTGGGTGTTTTCAACTTAGCCTGCACTGGGTCTTCATTGAGTCACTTAAGTTTGGAGGACCTTGACTTCCCAATATGTGAAATCGGATGGATACCAGTCAGCCCTACACCTGGAGATTTTAGACGCAACCTCCTCAGTCACACCCAAGGGTGGCAGCTGGGACCTGGGCTACTGCAAAGGGGCCCTGGCTTCTTAGGCGACGGCCTGGATCCTGCAGGAATCCCTCAGCTGTGCACAAGAGTTAGGACCTACCAAGGGGCGGGGCGGAGGCTCTGGTGTTTGAGGTTTGGGGTCCTGCTAGATTTACCATTTCCCAAGGATGGAGGCTTTTACAGGGAAGGAGGAGAGGAGGGAACAGTGTCGTAGGAAAAGATGGTACTGAGTCCCCAGCGTTTGGACACTGACAGGAGTAAAGTGGGTCATCACAGCGTAAATGAGCCACACAGTTAGAGAAAAGCGGAAAACAGGGGAAGGGAGGTAATGAGAAGAAGTGGGAAAAAAGGGAAAACAAAACCCCAGGGAACCAGGGCATGAAAGGCAGAAGGTTTAAGAGAGGTAGACACGAAGAGAAGATGCGGGGAGTGGGGGGGAGGGGAGAGAGGAGAGAGACAGAGAGACAGAGACAGAGACAGAGAGACAGAGAGACAGAGAGACAGAGAGAGACAGAGAGAGACAGAGAGACAGAGAGACAGAGACAGAGAGACAGAGAGAGACAGAGAGAGACAGAGAGACAGAGAGACAGAGAGGCAGAGAGACAGAGAGAGACAGAGAGAGACAGAGAGAGAGACAGAGACAGAGAGAGACAGAGAGAGACAGAGAGACAGAGACAGAGAGAGACAGAGACAGAGAGAGACAGAGACAGAGAGAGACAGGGACAGAGACAGAGGCAGAGAGACAGAGACAGAGAGACAGAGAGAGAGACAGAGAGACAGAGACAGAGAGACAGAGAGAGAGACAGAGAGACAGAGACAGAGACAGAGACAGAGAGAGACAGAGAGACAGAGACAGAGAGACAGAGAGAGACAGAGACAGAGAGAGACAGAGAGAGACAGAGAGAGAGAGAGACAGAGAGAGAGACAGAGACAGAGAGAGACAGAGACAGAGAGAGACAGAGAGACAGAGAGACAGAGACAGAGAGACAGAGAGAGAGACAGAGAGACAGAGAGAGACAGAGACAGAGAGACAGAGAGAGAGACAGAGAGACAGAGAGAGACAGAGACAGAGAGAGACAGAGACAGAGAGAGACACACAGAGAGAGACAGAGAGAGAGACAGAGACAGAGACAGAGAGACACAGAGAGAGAGAGAGAGCACACGCATTAGAGTCAGAAAAACACACGAGACTGGAGAACTGTGGAAGCTTTATGTCAGCTTCCCTTTATGGAGAATTTGTTATGTACCAGGTCCTGTGCTGAGTAACTTACAGTCACTGTCTCAGGCCTGCGCCTTCCTGAGAATATGCGCTGGACCCCCCAGGAGGAAGCTCAGCTCCGTGGGAGAGACAAGAGCGGGCGCTGAGCCTGTGTCGTGCTCCGTTTCCATCTCAGAGCTTCCGTTAGCACTTCTGTCTTCTGGGGGGTGGAGGGTGTCAAGAGAATTGATCACATCTTTTCATCGTTTCTACAAAAATGTCAAATGCGAGCATGGACGATTCTTCAACCAGCAAAAGTCACTTGATGGAAATGGATTTAATAATTTGTAGTGCATTTGCTGTTTGTCTGAAGCACTCTGCTACCAGTAGACCATTGTATTATAATTCATTTTTGTTGGTAGTGAAATACCTTGAAAATAAAACGGGGGGGGGGGTGCTATATTAGAACAAACTTGAACTTTCAGTTGCGAAGCATTGACCTGCATTAAGAGTTCAAAGAAAAATACAGAAAACCTTGTCCCGCATCCAGCGAGGAAGTGATCAAGGACGCAGCTGCCGGTGCCTCCTGAGCATGGAGCTTGCTTGCCTCCTTTCATGCTCAATGAACATTCTCCAAAAGCGTCATCTTCCTGGGCTTTGTCTTTCCCTCTCCTGCACCTTCAGTGGCTGGTCTCCCCTCTGTCCATCAACAGTGCCAAGAAAAATGTCTCGTTCTTCATTAAAGTGTTTCTTCTGAGCCTCCTGCTTCCTCATTGCTCCACCTCTGCCCAGCAGTAGCACCATGAAAGTTCATCCTGTTCACCAGTAAAGTGTTTCACTTGTGTTGTAGGATATTAGGGTTCTCAGGAGGCTGGGGCCACCTGGCTCATTTCTAAGCCTCATTGTGCCTGTTGGAGAGAACTGTGAAGTCTGAGGGCATCCTCAGAGATGGGGGTGCTGGGAGCCCACATGCCTGGAGAGTCTCAAGTCTCCTGGAACATGAACAGAGAAGCAAAATGCTGTGGTCACTGGAGAGAGATCTTCACAAAAGACCAGCAACCTGTTTGTTCTCGTTTCTGCTTTCATGGTTTGCCTGCGTTGCATGGAATTCATGGTAGCCTCTTTAAGGACTAGAAAATTGTTGTTTTGAAATGCCCAATGAGGAAGCCAGACTCTCTGGAAGATGTGTGTTCCAATTTCCAGCAACCATGAAAATACTTTGGACTAGAAGAGGTTTTGGGGAATAGGAAACCCACATCTAGGTTTTCTAAGCACAGGGCACCACTCTGAGGTCATCTGACCTGGCATCCTTACATCAGAACAGTGAAGCTCTGGCTTGCCATGGCCCTGCTGTCTACTGGAACCAAATCTGGGCCATGCCTGTTTTTGTATGGCTGGTGCTCTAAGAAATGTTTTTACATATTTAAGTAATTGGAAAACAAATTAAAAGAGTAATGGCATTTCATAGCACATGCAATTTGCATGAAATTCAAATTTGAACATCCCTAAATAAAGTTTTGTTGGCACACAGCCACACCCAAGCATTTACATATAGTCTATGGCCGCTTTTGGGCTACAATGGCAGAATTGAGAAGCTGCAACAGAGATCATGTGGCCTGAAGGCCAAAACTATTTACTGTCTGTTCTTTTAGAGGAGGAGTTTGCGGGTGCTTGTGCTGGAGGTCAGATCTGGCACCTTGCTTTCTGTCAGGTGTGCAATCTGCCATGAATAGTTACCAGGTACTTTTTAGGAATATGACACTGTGGTTCTGAAGTGTTTTCAATCAGCTCTCAATCCAGTGCAGATAACTTCAAAATGC
>NW_007732027.1:107133-108281 GCF_000696425.1 Galeopterus variegatus
CACTGTGGTTCTGAAGTGTTTTCAATCAGCTCTCAATCCAGTGCAGATAACTTCAAAATGCAACAAAGATGTAAACTCTGATGAATAAATAAAAGTATACAATAGTTGACTGTTTGACATTAAAGACCCAGGCACAGCAGGCAAACCAAACCAGTCCCAATTTCAAATCATTCTTCCCAAATATAATGCATTCTATCAAAGACGTAGGAAACCTGCTCACTCCAGGCACGGCGGCCTCAGGGCCCAGGCAGCAGGCCTGAGAAAGGCTGAATGCATTCTGCCTGTCTCTTCTGATTCCTCTTTGTTAGGGTCTCCTGGGAATCCAGCTTCTTTTGTGCAGGCAGCTGCATTTCCAGTTAGTGGTGTGGGAGGTAGGCAGGGAGTGTAGGCAGGGCCGTGCTAATTTGCAATTGGATGAATATGTGTTTGTATTTTTTTTTACTGTTATTCACAAAGTTTCTGGAATCTGAAATCTATCAGGTATATGGATTATGTAACCAGAGCCAATCAGCTCAGTGAAAACAAGCTTCCAAAAAGCAGAAAGTTTAATTTTTTTAAAAAAGGCAGGTCCAAATTAGGTTCTAAACCTGAGGTTGACCTCAACCCCTCTTTCTCCCTCCAAGTCCTGGCTTTACAGCTGGCTGACTTCGCAGTAATTGAATCTGAAGGTTGGGTCGTTGTTCTCTCAGAATGGTGATGGAGTCCTGTAATCCTCTCTGGTCCCCTCAGTGAATCAGGACTTTGGTTTATTGACATGTAATTAGATCAGTATGTCACTGCATCAATGCCAGTGTAAACATCACGGAGCGAGTAGCTGATCCTTACAAGATCAGCAGCCTAATCTCCTCTGGGATGCCAACAAGCCCTGTCAACACTGCAGCTGAGGACTGTATCTCTGCTGATGCCTGAGCCCAACCACGGGGAGTGTCCCGGCGGCAGGAATCTGCTGTCTCCAGACCTTCTTCTTGACATGTTGACTCTTCTGTTTCACCGGAGGCTCAAAAGTAAGTAAGACAGGGGACGTGCAGATCTTGCCTCCTCCTTGTTTCTTCCCTCTCTGTTCGTCACTACCAGGAAGAAATGAGTTAAGCAGAAAAGCTAGAATCGGCGAAGCACCTGAAATGCCCACTGACCATGAGCCTCTCCTC
>NW_007732027.1:108916-110483 GCF_000696425.1 Galeopterus variegatus
CTCCTCTCCTCCCCCACACTTTTAATTAATGTGAATTAGTTTCAGGGAGAAGAAGCTTAGTTTCTTATTCTGAGACTGGTTGTCGACAACACTGTAACTGACCAGCAGAAATGTGCTAGGTGGGTAAAGTTCAGGCAGTAGCAAGACGCTCGTAGGTGACCGTCCGGCCGCTGTTTGTTGGGCACCTGCATCCCCTGCCTCGGGGCCCGGCAGCAGCTCTGCACTGAGTCCCTCCTCACCTCCGCTACCCGTGAGGATGCTGAGGCTCAGAGAGCTGGCCTAGGTGGCTGCACATCACGGGGGAGGGGGATTCAGGTTCCTCTGACTGCACTGCCCGTGCCCCTATACGTGGTGTTGGATGGCGACACAGGGGTTTCACTCATAGGGATTGGCCTCGGTAATTCCAGTAATGGCAGCCAACCCAGGAGAGGACAGGTAGGGATAAATCCAGCCAAGGAAACTCAGATCTCAGGCGTTGACCTCCAGGGAGGATTCGTTTGCTCAAGGGTCCAGGGCAGAGCCGTGCAATGGTTGGAGGTGGTGGCAGGGGGTCAGGAGAAACTGCCCCCACCCCACCCCACCCTGTGTGCCACCTCCTGCTGGCACGTGTGCACGTGAGGACATGTTCCCCAGAGGGTCAGCTGAAGCCAGCGCCCCTTCACTCTCTCCCTGCAAGGACGGGACCTTGTCGGTGTCCTCTGTTTTAACAATTTGGTCGAGGCATTGTCTAAAATCTTCCTTGATGCAGCCATAATGCAACAGGGGAGTAAAGACTGAAGAGGGATCCACTCAGGAAAATTTGTATTTTTAATGGAGCAGAACACCACATTTAATTTTTAAAAGAAACTGCAAAGTGCTCTTAATATGGTTCAGTCTGATTTTTTCTGCCTATACAAGTAGCTGGCCTTGATGAGATGGTGCATATAATTACGGGCAACATTTTTCCCTGGGGAAAAAAAATTAGAGAATTTATGAAGCAATTTGTGGTGACAATAAGTAAGGAAACTAATGATGTAGTTTGTTGTTGTTTGTTTGTTTTTTAGGCAGTAACTGCAGAGTTCTCTGTGTTTAATGACCTGACTGGCTGAGCTTCGCACTCTGTCATCTTCAGGCAGAAACAGAGGCAGGTGGGGCGTGGACCCCCTGCCATCTGTGACACGCCTCAGAACTCCCCAGAACTGCCATTGCTTTGGCTGCAAATGGCGAGGCCTCTTGCCTCTGATCTACCATGAGACAGCGACTTATTGATGCATCTGATTTTAGTGCTGAGAGGCCTTTGAAGATGACGGGCGGGCTTGAAATGTCACATCAGTCAATAAGGAATATGGCATTTGGTGGAAAGAACAAATGATATGTCTTATCTTCCTTGTGGGGAATGTACATTATATTTTATTTTGCTTTTGGTAGTTAAAAGAAAGTTGGAAAGAAGTACATGCTTGCATTTAAAAAAAAAATTAAACCAGTGCCAAAAAAACATACCAGGAGAAGCAGGTCTGCTCCCTAAAGGCAACTACTATTACCACCTTCTTCTATATCTTTCCAGTGATAATCTATACATCAGTGAGCA
>NW_007732027.1:110859-112283 GCF_000696425.1 Galeopterus variegatus
GCAACTACTATTACCACCTTCTTCTATATCTTTCCAGTGATAATCTATACATCAGTGAGCAGATATAGTACGTGTATTTTATATAGACACAATGTTGTGCGTATATGATTTATATATTCAATTCTCTATTTCTATGTGTGAATTCTAGAGATAAGGCATACACACTGTTCTGCACCTTGCTTAGATCTCTTGGAGATAATTTCTGATGGGCATGCAGAATTATCTAATTTTACCTATGGCTAAGGTTCACCTGGTGTGCACTGCATGCCCACACCTGTCTAACATTTTCCTGTGCTTTTGCACAATGCATGGGTCACCACTGCTGTGGGCCCCTGGGTGACCTGCCACGGCCGCAGGCTCCTGGGTGATCTGCCACAGCTAAGGCAGTCCTAGTGCCCCCTCCATCACGCTGTGCTCCTGCGGCCTGGCCCCTCGCCTGTGTGCCCCCACTGCAGAGCAGGCACCAAGGGAGCAGATGCATGAGGCCCGTCCCACTCCAAGTCCCCCCCAAGTCACCCTTGGGTGGCCCTGTCAGGCTCTGTGGACTACTCTGACCAACTTACACACCTGTAGCGTCTGTACTCCATCTCATCAGGTGGTTATGCTGTGGATGTATTTAACCGTGCACTTTGTTTATAGCATCTTGCTACTCTGTAGAGGACTGAGACAAACGTCTTTGCACCCTGTACACAGTAGAATGAATTACTTACTGGAAGAGGGTCAAAGGTATGTGCATTTTAGATTCAGAAGGATAATTACTAACTCCCTCCAAACCCAACTCGTTTCACTTAACGGTGTCTGAAGAATAAGCCTACGTGGGCCTGGAGCTTGTAACAGTGCAGCCCCACAGTGTCAGAGCATCACACCCGAATGCCTCTGGGCACGTTATTTCCTTGGTGCACAAAACACACTGCAGGGGACAGGGCAAGGGCCACTGCTGTGGTTGGAGTTTCCCTAAGTGCGGTCTCTGTGCTGGTGCAAGGGTCCCGTAGCAGAGGGTCTTGGTGGCATGGATGCCCAGGCCCAGGCTGCCCACTCAGGTCTGAGGCCCTGGCTCCTGCCCCCTGCTGGAGCGTCTTCAAGATAAGCACATGTGCACAGTCGAGTCATCTCCTGTGAGCTGAGATGTGCGGCTCTGGCTCCAGCCAGAAAGGACAGGCACTATCGCTGTCACTGTGTGTGTCGCAACTTGGTCCCAGTTCCACTTCTGTCATGAGTGAGCTTCAGCATCAGAGAGGGTAGTAAAGAGAAAACCACACCCTCATGTTGGCATTTTTATCCAAACCTTCACAGAGAGCAAACAGGAAAAGGCAAGAACACTGCCTTTAAGTGGGGAAACAGCCTGAAAATGGGAACAGTGCTCACACATAAAAGCCATTTTATTTCATGGCCCAATAGTTATATTAATAGTTATCTGTGCCACA
>NW_007732027.1:113422-115389 GCF_000696425.1 Galeopterus variegatus
GTTTCCATGATAATTAACTATGTTACACAATAAAATAGCAGGTACGCCTGTCATCAACAGGTTTGGGACTCTTGGTAAACATACACCACCACAAGGAGGACCCGGAATGTGTAGGCGGACTAGAGAGCAGCCTTCTAGCATGTCATAGATGTCAGTGTGCAGACTTCATGGAGCAAACAGTGTCTGCAAACCCACGCAACTGATTAAAAGAAGATGGGATAAGAAGGGTTCTGCTGTTCCTTCTTGAGATTGTAACTTTTTGTAAAGATCTGCCTATTTAGAAAAGAAACAAACAATAAAAGAACCTGAGCAAACCTTCCTATGACAACCAGAAAATGACTTTAATCAAAATTCACAGACAAATTAAAACTACAGAGAAGGAAACAATGAATTCTGTTTGGGAGTTTAAAAACAAGAAAATTAAGTTGCAGAAAATCGAGATGGCAAAAGAAGGGTGGCAGAGGAAGATTTCTACCCTACCACCTTCTCTTGAAGGAACGCTGCGTGGGAGCTTAACACTTCTACAGTGAAAACAGAGATGCTGCCTTCCCAGCCTCCGTCCACTGCCGCGCAACCCACAGTGACATGGTGCCCATGACAATCACAAATTCATCAAGAATGGGTCCTCGTAAAGTGACCTTGAGAGTTTCTTTCAGGTCTATCTGTACAGACTTTGACAAGTGAATGGCACTTTTATTTATGTTTTAGATTTATTTCATTTTATTTTATTTTTTGTTTGTTCTTTATTTATTATTTTTTAAAAATTTGTTTAAACATAATTGTTTGTGCCTATCTGTGGAGTACCATGTTGGATATCAATACCTATGCCATATGTGATGCTCAAATCAGGATAATTAGTATATTCAACATTACTCAGTGTGATCATTTTTTTGTGGCCCTTTACCAATTTCGCTCAGCCAGTGAGCGGGAACCGGTCTGTATGTGGGATCCGAACCCTCGGGTGGGAGCGCCTCCGCGCTTCCCAAGTGGCGCACTTATCCAGTGTGCCACCGGGCCGGCCCCATACCTAAGGTTTTATAATCTGCCTTTTTCTTCTAATAGCATATTGATTTGTCCCATGTGAACAAATTTATTTCTATAGCATTATTTAAAATAACTGCAGACTATTTTATTACAAAACTATGTAAAAATTACTTACGTGTTTCCTCATGTTGTGGCAGTTGGGGCTTTCAGTTTTTCCTAGGATAATCAGGCTGTGATGAACTCCCTGGTACTGACCATTTTTCACATTCTCTGTTGTTTCCTTTGGACGAATTCTCAGGGTCATTGCTGTGGTGAGTGTGCGCGTTTGAAAGGTTTTTCCAGCATACTACTGAATTGGCGTCCTCACGTGCCCTGATCTATGCCCTCACCAGTAGAATGTNCTTATCATTATAACCCAGAAATTCCACTCTTAAGTGTACTGACACTAAGTATAAAAACATATATATAATACACACACACCCATGTTCATAGCAGGACAAAACAGCCTGAACGCCCAGCACTGATGAATGGGCAGATGAGACATGCTGTCCCCACATGGTGAAATATTATTCAGCCACGGAAAGGAATGGAAGTCAGATCCATGGTGCAACACAGATGAACCCTGAGGACACTGTGCTACATGAAGGGTACGCTTCCACCTCCACGAGGTCTCCAGGCAACTCCAAAGACACAGAAGACGGGTTAGTGGTTGCCAGGGGCCGGGGAAGGGAGTGACTGCTTAATGGCACAGGTTTTCTTTGCTGTGATGAACGTGTTTTGGAATTAGGTGGAAATGATGGTTGTACAACGCTGAGAACACACTAAATACCACTGAATTGCTCATTTTGTCCTTTTTCTTTAGCAAATTGGGATTTTATTTAGCTTTCATGTAAACACTTCTCTTTACTTGTATGTTACATGAGTTTCCATGATAATTAACTATGTTACACAATAAAATAGCAGGTACGCCTGTCATCAACAGG
>NW_007732027.1:116758-117970 GCF_000696425.1 Galeopterus variegatus
CAGCATACTACTGAATTGGCGTCCTCACGTGCCCTGATCTATGCCCTCACCAGTAGAATGTCATTGTGCCTGTTGCCCTGAGAGCTTGCTAAGAATCTTTTGCCGATTGGATGGGTAGAGTTTACGCCCACCTGTGTTTATTTCATGTACCACCGAGGGTTAAGTTCTTGCCTCCTCATGTATTACAAGCTGTTCTGCTCCTTCTCTGATTGCCTTTCACACGTTTGGCCACATCTCCTAGAGTTTTTACTATTGGCTTGTAGAAGCTCTTTACTTATTAAGAATGTTAGTCTTTGTCTCAAATGCTGAAAACGCGTTTGCAGGTGGGTGTGGCTGGGCTGGCAGAGAGGAAGGGCAGAGGCAGGGTGCAGAGATGGAAGGGCGGCTCCGTGCTGAGCTGGGGCGAAGCTCGTGAAGTGGGTGTAAGAAGACGGCGTGAGTGTGGGGAGAGAGGGGCCGAGGCCAAGCCAGGCTTGGGCTCTGAGCACAGGCTCCAAGTACCTGTGAGCAAAAGTAAGGTACGTGTCTGTATTAGTCAGGGATCTCCAGAGAGACAGAATCAATAGGATATGTTATAATTATATGAGAAGGATTTATTAGGGGAATTAGCTCACGTGGCTATGAAGAAAAGTCCCACGATAGGCCGTCTATGAACCGGATGCCGGTAGCGTGGCTCAGTCCAAGTCCAAAGACCTCAAAACCAGGGAAGCTGATGGTGTCCTTGGTGTATGTTCTGGAACCCAAAAGCTGAAGAGTCTCGAGCTCTGATGTCCACGGACAGGAGAGAAGAGTGTACCCCAGCTCCAGCGGATGGAGAGAGAGCTTCACCTCTTTCCTCCGTCTTTTGTCCTCTCCGGACCCCCAGTGGATTGGATGGTTCCCACCCACACTGAGGGTGGGTCTTTCCCACCCAGGCCACTCAGACTCTCACACTAATCTCTGCTGGAAACACCCTCATGGACACGCCTGAAAAGACAGCTTTACCAGGATTCTCAGCAGTCCTTCCTCTAACCACGTTGACACCTAGAATCAGCCTTCACAGTGTCTGTGTGTCTAATTGACCAGTGGCCAATAAGCTAATCGTACTGTCCTTAATGTAATTTTAATCTCTTTCATCCATAACAGTGAAAGAAATTTTCTGGTTTAAGAATTTTCAGAAATTCCTATCCTCTTATAGACTAAATGTCTTGCTTTTCTTCTCTCAGGGGTGGG
>NW_007732027.1:118759-123603 GCF_000696425.1 Galeopterus variegatus
TTTCAGAAATTCCTATCCTCTTATAGACTAAATGTCTTGCTTTTCTTCTCTCAGGGGTGGGAACATGAATTATTAAGATGTAATCCTGACTGCTAGTAATCTTCACTGGGTTAAGTAAAGGCATCCTTTGATTGGCCGTGGTTTTCTACATTGCACTGCTTGGTACTGCAGGGGAATCCTAAGCTCTGGATTTGTTGACAATCCTCTATGGAGAGAGAGTGGGCGGTGGATAAGGTGCGTGCACACACACACACAGATACTCATGTGCACATACGCACACACACACACACATGTACACACATACATACATTGCACACATATGCACACTATTTCAGTACTCCAAATATGTGATGTTCTGTAAGTTATGATGGTTCCAGAAAACAAGGGTCACATTTGGTGGGACAGCACGAGAGACTGGTAGTGGCTGGCTCACAGGCGCTGGGTGCTGCCTGTTCTTTTAGACATTTTGTGGCAGTGGCCCTGGCTGGAGGCGACTCGGTTCTCCCAACGCTGTGCAGTGCGGCCCAGAGAGAGGAAGAAACTGAGGTGACAGGCATTTGTTTTTTCTGGACCATTTTCTTATGAGGCAAAGTGTAGCGTTTTGGACAGGGTCTGAGCCCTCAGATGAGCCCTGCCCTTTTCGGAGCTGGCTCTTGTACCTACAGGCTCCAGGGCCTGGTGTGTGTGACTTGACCTCTCTGCACTGTAACCACCTTGTCTCCAAATAGTCCTAATCGTACTGCTGTGGGTTGAAAGTGCCACCACCCTAAGCCCCAGTATTTCAGAATATGACCTTAACTGGAAATAGGGTCATTGCAGATGGAATTAGTTAAGATCATACTGGTGTAGGGTGGCCCCAATCTAACATGACTGGCGTCCTTATAAAAAGGGGAAATCGGGACACAGACAAGAGATCACAGGAAGAACACAATGTGAGGACTGGAGTTGGGTCGAGCTACCACGCACCCAGGAACGGCCAGAAGAGAGGCTGGGACAGACCCTCTCCCGGAGCCTTGGGGGAGCGCGGCCCCGCCAGCACCCTGACCTTGGACACCTGGGCTCGACTGTGAGAAAACCCATTTTTACTGTTTAAGATGTCCAGTTTGCAGGACATTGTTACAGCAGCCTGGGACCCTAATACACACGCCCACCGAGAGGATTCTGGAAGAACTGAATGAGGCGAGGTGTGTATGGGGACCTGGTTCTGGCCTGCAGCGTCTCCTTCCCCGCCGGGTGTCCTCAGCCTGGGACAGAGGCTTTGATCTCAGTCTTGTTCTCTCAGCTGTTAAAATATGAAAAGTCCTGTACAATATAAAGAGGCCATTTTGGGTTTCCCCCTTTGCAAAGTTACTCAGCAAACATGTTCTTGTGTGTGTTCGACTCTTCTTTCTGAACTTGCGTGAGGCAAATCCCCAGAACCCAAGCCAGACCTCTTGCAAAATCACTCCGAGATTCACGGCAGGAAAGGTCAAATTGTTTGAAAATGACTAATGATTAGTTTACGGCACTTCTAATACAGGTTCCATAACAATGGAATTAATCTTTAGAGGAAAGAATTAAAAGGCAGTCAGCTCCCAAGGGAGCTGCGCGGGTTTGCACGTTAGTTATGATGAGCTCTCGTCGGGACAGACAGCAGAACCCCAGGGCGCCTCATTGTTTAATCAGGACGGGTAATATGAGGCTGATTAATCCCCGGCTTCCCTCCACCGAGCGCTCGCTGCTGTGGCCTGGGCCACCTCCACCACGGCAGGCCGGGCCGGGGAGCCGCTGTGGGGCCGCGCTGGGCCCCCTCTGTTGTGTTATTTTGTTTGTTGCAAATACTCACCTGAAGGGCAGCAAACCTGAAAGCCTCTTGAAGGTGGGGAGGCGGCTTTTTCTCCCTTCCCCTGCGTGCACAGGGGTCACAATTTCTGTGCCCGGTGCACCTGCCTGAAGGCAGGCTGGTGGCCGTGGGGGCTGCGAGTCCTGCACTCATGCAGACCTCCTGGGACTGGGCACCCCTCTGCAGACGTGGCCGACATGTACTCACAAGGCGGACCCACAGTTGCCACTGAGGGAGGGTGCCCCGTGACAGAAAGTGTGAGGTCGCCAGGTGCCCACGGGCGGGCCCGCCCTGCTCTGCCTTGAGGAGGGGTCCCAGGCTGGTCCAGGCTCAGGGGAGAGCCACAGTGGCCACGTGCAATCGGAGTGCTGTCATGGAAGTGAGGCAGAAGCGCAGCTGGTCTGGCTGTCCTGCCCATGGTATTCTGGGTCCAAGCAAACCCACTCCTTTTCCCCTTGAAAGAAAATTGTTTAAAAGTATTATATCTGTCTTTACTTAACAATTTGTTCTAAGAGGGTGAAAGTGCTCGTTTATTCGTTTTCAAAGAGAATCACCGTGTGGCAGGGAGGAACAGTGGGAATCCAGGAAGCCTCTCTGCACCCCTGCCTGTCACTGCGCTCTGACCTCCAAAGCTCCCGGGAGCAGCCTGGGGCCGATGCCAGCGGCCTGCCCCACACGGTGCTCCCTCGTGCCTGGCAGATGTGCTTGTGCATTTGGCATGTGTGCCCCGACTCAACAGAAAGGGGTGTGTGTGCCTGTGTGCATTGTGCATGTGTGTGTGTGTGTGTATACATGTGCATGTGTGTGCATCTGTGCACGTGAGCATACGTGTGCATGTGTGTGCATGCACACGTGTTGTAAATAATTGACGTGGGGGGATACAACTGACCTGGAAGAGAAAAAAGGAATAAAAATACTCTTATTTTAAACCATGAGTCCTTGGAGATTATGAAGAGTTGGAAGAACACCACAACCCTGCATTTAATAAAACTTTCTGGCATTTTTAAATTCAGAGATTTGAAATTGTAGAGTCCATTTCTTGGTCCTCAGTCTTCCTTTGCATAGTCTAACGTTTCACTGTCTCCTAGTTGTAAAATGTTGGAATAGTTATAAAGTGGTAGTTTTGGCAACTTCAAAATCCTATTATAGGGCAACAAAGAAAATTAGCATGTATACATTAGCATGATTTTTCATTAGCTTTGCAGAGAAATGTAGTTTGGTATTTCGAAAACTACTCGGTGACAAACAAGGGGAATTGAGCAGTATTATTGAAGAGAAGAGAAATTTTCTGTCACTTTACCTTGTAACACAAATAAAGGATCTTGGTGTGTGCACTACTATAGTTATTCAGTAAAATGCATATTTAAAATGTTACTATTATAAAAAACATTGTCTTTTAAAATGTTGCTTGTTTCATTTTGTGGAAACATAAAAAGCCACTTACAACAATAAAACACTTATAGTATCTTATAATGATGTATAAAAACCGTACATGCCACTATGCCAGTGGGACGGGTCACCTCTGAATTTCTGGACATGAGCAAATTAGTGACTGAAAACAATATTATTTTCCCCCAAGGCAAAATCTCTTAGCATTTTACCAGAAAATTTTGAAAAAAATATATATTTAAAATAAATCTTCACCTTACTTTTGAGAGAAAAGTATAAATAGGACAACAATTTAAAATCCACTAAGATTTGCCACCCTTGAGGAAGGACTAAGTGACTCGTCACCGTGAGGTCAGCATCTCTGATACATGCCCGTGGCCTTGCTTGAACTGACGTTTTATTTCCCCTCAGACCAAAATCATTTATATTTTGTATATTCACATTCTTTATATTTTCATTTATATGATCTTGCTTTCATTTCTACATTTTGATTCACTTTCATTGAAAAAAAGAAAAATGGCCCAAATATTACTTAACTACCAGTGTGGGGGCTGCAATTTGATTCCATGTGTGTGTGTTTTTTTGGGGGGGGTGTCTTTTCCCTTAACGGGCATTTTGGATACTGTGGTTTGGTAACCGATGCTTCCTTATTAACNCTCCTGTCTGAAGAACACACAGCACAAAAAGGACATGGAAAAACCTGTTGCTACCCTGGAATCGACTCAGCCGGGTGCTCTGACAGAAATGGGCCACGTGGGCTGGTGGAAGGGTTGACTGTCACCAAGCAGGAGCCAGGGGAGAGAGACCGTGTCCCCTGGCTTAGGGCATCTCTGCAGGAAGTCTGTCCCCAAGCAGCCGCCCCACCTCTAAGGAGATGCACCCGGAACTGGCCGGGGTCTGCTGCGGAGCCCCACACTCATGTCACCTCACTTAACATGCAGCCACCACGAGGTTCACGTCAGCCCTCACTCTGTGGGTGGAGACCGACACATCAAGTGCTTCTCTCAATGGCATGCTCGGTGCCTGCAGGATTCGAACCCAGGTCTGCTCCATGCCCAGACCAAGTGCTTCACCTCATGGTTGTTTGGGCGTATTTGAAGGTATCGGACACGCTCTTTCACACTGAGGGACGATCTGCCCAGTGAGGTTGCAAACACTGCCACCTGCACCCACCGCAGAAAGAGGCATCTCCCCCTGGTGAAGGCGTTCGTCCGGGAGAGCTCTCTGGAAGGGAACGTGGGATTTCCTCCAGGAAGAAGCGGCAGCCTCTGCCCACGGGAGGCCTGTGTGTGGATCTGCCCGAGCCCGCGCCTCCTGCACAGCCAGTCTGGGGCTGAGGTCCCAGCCTGTGAATCGCCAGAGACGATAACTTGTGTCATTTCCACCTGTGCATAGCAATGGGAGTGTACATTAAGTGCATACAGTTGGTTACACAGAACTAAACTACAGAAAATTACCTCTTTTTCCTAGGCCCAATCAGAGTCTTTCTTTTTTACCTCCTGTACTGGCTGGAACTGAATGGGACTTGAGGGTGTGGGACAGAGGAGGGGAAGAAGCCACTCTGAGCAGCCTGGCTCCGGAAAAATGCAGAAGATGGAGCAGATCACAGATGGTACCACGGTCGCACCGGCAG
>NW_007732027.1:123627-126510 GCF_000696425.1 Galeopterus variegatus
CGAGCCCGCGCCTCCTGCACAGCCAGTCTGGGGCTGAGGTCCCAGCCTGTGAATCGCCAGAGACGATAACTTGTGTCATTTCCACCTGTGCATAGCAATGGGAGTGTACATTAAGTGCATACAGTTGGTTACACAGAACTAAACTACAGAAAATTACCTCTTTTTCCTAGGCCCAATCAGAGTCTTTCTTTTTTACCTCCTGTACTGGCTGGAACTGAATGGGACTTGAGGGTGTGGGACAGAGGAGGGGAAGAAGCCACTCTGAGCAGCCTGGCTCCGGAAAAATGCAGAAGATGGAGCAGATCACAGATGGTACCACGGTCGCACCGGCAGAAGAAAATGGTGCCTGCTTCCTCCACGAGTATTTCAGAGCTGCCCTGCGGAACTGCGCGGTGTCCATGTGCCTGGGCCCCGCAGATGCTCTGGAACCCGATCTTGGTGCTGGGCCTGGTTTTCCAGAGCTCACGGGTGCACCTTGTCCCGACTGCCTGTGCGCCACTCAGGAGCTGCTTCTGTGCTGACAAGAGCCAGTTCGAGTTTTAAGATGTTTACTAATAATTTAAGCTTAAAGAATCTGAAAATACTTCCTAAGGAGGAAGGAGATACTTTTTATTTTTTGGTTTATTTCTCACGTTTTAAAATTCTACTAAGAAAACAGACCAATTTTAGGTTTCAAAAATATTTTCAATGACACTGTAGACTTTTGGAGGGCAAGTATGTGACATCTCGGTGTGACTGTAGCCGGGGTGCTCGGGACACGACCGCCCTCCGTGATCCCGTGGTCCTGCAGTCCCTGTGCAGCACTTTGGTTCTGAGGCAGAACGTGGGGTGCATGGGGAGCTGCCGACGCTAGTGTTATGGTGAGAGACGTTTCAGGGGTGCACAGAGAGTGAACTCAGTGGCAAGGAGTGGCCAGCAGGCCAGCCCTAAGGCCGGATGTCTGTCAGCCCCTGCGGCCATGGCCCCATGTGACGAGGCATCGTCAACATCAAACCTGGCCATTCGGTGAGGGTCTTGCTCACCCATCTCTTAAACTCTTAAACCAAGGAACGAGAGATTTGGAAGCCCCATCAGGATCCAGCCTAACCCCTAAGGCTTGAGCTCATGTTTCCACCTGGCCGGATCCCTGAGAGATGAGGGTGGGGGCAAGACGAGGCTCCTCTCCCGGCTCACTCGCAGGGGGAGGCAGGCGGGAGGGCGGCTGGGGCTGGGGGCATCCTGGGGGCTGATCCTCCGGGGGAGAGGTGTGGCTGGCAGGGATGTCCTGAGGCCTCACCCCAAACAGTCCTGGAATCTGTGGGAAGTCGCTTTGGGAGGTTCGCTGTGGCCCGGCATCATACTCAAATGCACGCTCCTTACTTTAAGGGGAAGGTGGATGGTGGGAGAAAGCCCTGGGCAGGGCCGTGCACAGCGGTTCTCATCATGGTCTTGCCAGGGGTTCAGCAAGTCCGGACCTGGAGCAGAGAGAGAAGCCCAGGAAGCGGGATGGGCGGGATTTGCGGCAGGTGGAGGTCAGAGGCCACGGGAGGACAGCTCCTCGCCTGGCTGAGCTGTAGGTGAATGGAAGCAAACTCAGAGGCAGAGACAGAACAAGATTGGGGTTTGGTGGGGAGAAGGGGACAAGCCTGCAGGACATCCTGTTGGAGACACATCGGTGGATCTGCCGGCAGAAGCTCTGTAGAGATGTTGTGACCGAAAGCACAGATCTGAGCTGTCAGCACGCGGCTAGTGCCTGAAGGACTAATGGATGCTGGCCACTGAACTGACCTCCCCAAACCTGAGAGGCTTAGCACACCTTCTGCAGCTGGGGACTCGTCTGGGGTCCTTCTGGCCTCCTTGGATTCCTTCCAGCAGGTGATCTTATGCACTAAAACCCCAAACAGGCCCCCGCCCAGCTGCAAGGGAGGCTGAGCGTGTAGCTTTAGCTGGGCGTTGGGAAGAGGAACGGGTGTGGCCATCCAGCCACTCCTCGGCATGCCTGAGGATGGGCACCGTCACCCAGGGTACCAGGAGAACGGGAGGTGCAGGGCCCAGGATGGCACTTCCAGGAGCACCACACAAAGGCACAAACACACATGGAGTCTGTGGACAATCCTAGAGAAAAGCCACAAGCGAGGGGACAGTGGTGTGGCGAGATTGCAGCAGGAAAGCCAGGAGAGGTGTCGGGAGGGGACGACTGGGCAGCTGCTGCTCAGAGGTCAAGGCAAGGGCAATGCACGTCCACTGGTTTTCATGAAATAAAGGTTTCTTGAGACTGTTGACCTGGACAGTCGAGGCGAAGCTACCATTTACATACTTTATTTGTTGGCTCCCCCAGTGTGGTGTGGGCCAAACAGAGTAAGTCAGAAAAGTGTTCTATGCGTCCCCAGCTTCCACCTTCTCAGCTGGCGTCATTACCGGGGGGACAGAAGCTGAGATTCTGCCTGTGCTGTACTAGCTTAAAGGAGCGAGGACTGGAAGTAACCGGGAGCTATGATTTGTACTTTGATAGCTTAAGTGGGATAAATTGATGGTTCCAAATGGAAAAAAAATGACCAGGTCTACTCCTGTAGACTTTAAATATTATCCAGGTTAGAAATCTCAGGAAATGGGATAAAGATAAAATCAGTTGTTCATTAATACATATTTTTAACTTCTATAAGAGACCATAAAAATTGGCCTTATTATATAGGTACCTTGCTGAAAGTTTTTGACATTAGTATTGCTCAATTTGAGCAAAGACCTGGGCTTACTGCCTAAGAAACATAGCTCCATAAATCAACAGTTTTCATAAGCGCAGGCGAACTAGAGAGCAGCTGAAGGTCTCACCCAAGAATCAGGTTCGCCTGTACGAAGTTCTGGACAGACTATGGCATATTTTCATAAAATCTGCCTGTTCCAGGG
>NW_007732027.1:128111-129462 GCF_000696425.1 Galeopterus variegatus
CCATACTTGGAAAGTGCATATTGATAAGTGAATGCATTAAAAATAATCAAGGTTGTCTTTATGTAATTTATTGTTGGGAGGATTTAAAAACCAGATTTTATACCACAGTTTCGGGCATCACTAGGACCCCACCAATCATCCCCACAACCATCCCACCATCATCACCACACACCATCATCATCACCCACCATCATCATCACCCACCATCCTCACCAGCCCGCCCCGCCATCATCATCACCCACCATCATNCCATACTTGGAAAGTGCATATTGATAAGTGAATGCATTAAAAATAATCAAGGTTGTCTTTACGTAATTTATTGTTGGGAGGATTTAAAAACCTGATTTTATATCACAGTTTCGGACATCACTAGGACCCCACCAATCATCCCCACAACCACCCACCATCATCACCACCCACCATCATCATCACCCACCATCATCATCACCCACCATCATCATCACCCACCATCATCATCACCCCCCATCATCATCACCCCCCATCATCATCACCCACCATCATCATCACCCACCATCATCATCACCCACCATCATCATCACCCCCCATCATCATCACCCCCCATCATCATCACCCACCATCATCATCACCCACCATCATCATCACCCACCATCATCATCACNGCTCAGAAGCATCCACCTAACAGCTTCTGTCACAACTGGAACTTTCAGACCTGCTTGCCCCAACATACTGTAATCATGTAGTACTTAAAAGCTATGAAGACGATTTGCAATATGTACACCCATATCTCAATTGTATTTGGACAATATATACTGTATAGTTTGTGGATTTTACAAAAGCAGAATTTTAATGATGTTCATCTTATTCTTTCTCCATACTTGGAAAGTGCATATTGATAAGTGAATGCATTAAAAATAATCAAGGTTGTCTTTANTGACAACACCAAGTCAAGGGTTAAGATCCCCTTACTGGTCATCTTAAAAAAAAAAAAAATCTGCCGGTTCCACAAGTGTACTTCTCTCATGGCTCATACACACTGCATTATAGATATTGGTTTATTTGTCACTCTCTTCCTCTGTACTTCATTCCAGGTGTTTAATGCACACATGGAACATAGTAGGGGTACAATAAATGTTGAATAGTTGACAGAACGTATTGCATTATTTTATTTGACTTTCTCAACCACCCTATGAAAGCAAGACAGACAAATAGTATCCCAATTTGCAAATGCCGTATCCAAGGGACTGACCATGAGAGCTGTCACTCAAACTCGGGATTCTTCGACTCTGAGGCAAGCATCCTTTCTAGCCTGCTCAGAAGCATCCACCTAACAGCTTCTGTCACAACTGGAACTTTCAGACCTGCTTGCCCC
>NW_007732027.1:130007-130386 GCF_000696425.1 Galeopterus variegatus
CACCCACCATCATCATCACCCACCATCATCATCACCCACCATCATCATCACCCACACTATCATTATCACCCCCAATCTCACCATCATCAAAAATTTAAGAGCCAAGTTACAGTCTAAACAATTAAGAAGGGATAGGCTTGAATCTGGGAGATATCTTAGATATCTTAAGCAAGTAACAACCTTTTTGGTCTTCTATATTCATATTTGCGAAAAAAGAAAAACAAAAACAAAACAGAGCAGCAATACATCCCCTAGGCTGTATGAAACTGGACAGCACATATTGAAAGTGTCTTATGAACTCTAAAGGGCTGTGCAAACACAAGCTGTCATTTTATTTTCATGTGTTATTTTTCTTTTTATCTTGATTAGGTTTTTCCAT
>NW_007732027.1:131454-132142 GCF_000696425.1 Galeopterus variegatus
ATCAGCTTGATTTAGCCATTGCACAGTGTATTCATATATCAAGGCATCATGCTGTACCTCAACAATATATACAATTTGTTCTTGTCCATTAAAAAGTAAATTGAAATGAATCTCATTATATTAATATGTAATGATAAGACTTGCTGAGCATTTGCTCTATATTAGACATTATTTTATATAGAATTACTAATTTCAGCCTTACAAAAATTACAAATTAGGTACCAGTATTGTCCCCATTTCATAGATGAGGAACCTGAGGTTCAGAGAGGTCAAGTAACTTCTCCAAGGCGGCACAGCTACTAAGTGGCAGAGCTGAGATTTGAACTGAGGCTGACTGGATCCAGAGTCCTCTTGATTAGATATACTGCCGCTCTTTTGTGAAGACTAACTAGAATCTAGGCAGTTTGGCTCCAGAGCTTTTGAACTCAGTATTTCTCTATATTTTTTAGAACCTGGAACTAACTGCTTTTCCTTTGAAACATCTAGTTTCTTTCCTAATTTCTGAACCTGAGAGTTGTTATCTAGTGGGCACCCGTATGCGTTTCCTAGGGCTATCATAACAAACAACCACAAACTGGATGGCTTAAAACAACAGAAATTTATTGTCTCACAGTCGGGAGGCCAGAGGTCCAAAATCAAGGTGTCAGCAGGGCCGTGCGCCTCTGAAGGCTCTCGAGGAGGATCCTCC
>NW_007732027.1:132927-135280 GCF_000696425.1 Galeopterus variegatus
GTCCAAAATCAAGGTGTCAGCAGGGCCGTGCGCCTCTGAAGGCTCTCGAGGAGGATCCTCCCTCATCTCTTCCAGCTTCTGGTGGCCTCGTAGCTCACTCCACTCTCTGCCTCTATCCGCATGCCTCCTTCCTGTGCGTCGCTTCTCTGTCTCCAAACTTCTCCTTCTCATAAAGACACCAGTCGTACTGGATTAGGGTCCACCCCGCTTTATGTGACCTCATCTTAATAATTACATCTGCAAAGGGTCTAGTTCCAAGTGTCACATTCTAAGGTTCTGAGGGACAGAGCTCCACCTTATTTTTTTAAGGGACACAATTCTACCCATAACAGCAGCCATGAAGAAAAAGCAGAGAGCCAGCAAGAGCCGTACTCAAAATGCTTAATGACCACGTGGTGCAGCTTCTGACCGAGACCAGACACTCGGCCAAAAGGAACGGATGCTGTCCGTGGCACCGGACCAGGCCAAACAGAGGCCCCGTCCTCAGGCTGGGCAGCATCGTCAGCCCTGGCCGGGCTGAACAGTCTGAAGAGCAACCCTGTCTGGAGAGGAAAAGCGGTGGCAGGGCTCTGTCGGCACAGCCGCCGCCTGAGAAGCTCGACTTCGCTCAACCAACAGCTGGACACCACTTTCTTGTGAACAGTTGGAGAGACTTGGTGGGCTTCGGTGTGGCACCAACCCTCGTCTGCCTGTTATGTGGGTCTAAATGACACATGTCTGCCTGCTGAGAAATCCAGAGGTCTCAGAATTAGAGATTGTCAGTGGCCACCTTGATAAGAACAGCAAGATCTGGACCACCTGGAACAGTCTCCCCAACGTGGAGCCCTCTGCCTTCCTCGGGGTGAAGGGGAGCGCTGGCCTGGTTTAGGATGCCACATTTTAGTCTAAGGAGTTCACATCTCTCCAGCTGCATCCAAGCCTATAAATGTCAGGCGAAAGATGTGCTGTCCTTCCTCAAGGGATGGAGAAAAACTCAAAGGGGAGGGCAGGTGTCACCCCCTGGGTTCTGTTCTCTGCAGCCTTGAAGTGGTAGGTAGGGTCACAGACAATGGGCTTTTGAGATCTGGCTTTGCGAAAAGAAGAAGATGTAAATAAATATAAATGCAAATTGCTTTGGGCTGTGATTCTTATACATTGCAGCCTTTTGGTCAGAGGATGTAGGTTCTTTATAATCATTCAGATCTTCCACAGAATATCTCCGAAGCAGCTGGGAGGTGGAAGCTGGTGAATTATTCCAAATCCCATCTCTTATTTAATTTTCACCCTCTTGAGCTTTGGGAGAAAGGCCAAGACATCAGCACTGGGTCAAACCTCTTGCGATTTTGCTGCCCATCTGCTTTCCAAGGTGGCTGCTCCCGCGGAGAATTATTCTTTCTTTTCATGAAGTTTTCTTTTCATTTGATGACTTTACCCTGAAAACAAAAATCAAAGAGTTGTGAGATTTCCACAGGGACGCAATATTCAGGAGGAAATTATTCCCATTAGAATCCACTGAATCTCACATATATCTGCAATTGCTTTTATAATAAAAATAAATGTTCTGTAAGTGAAAGTACCTGACATAAATCTAGTCAGTTTTGTGCTCAGAAGTCAGTTTTTCTGACTCCCCTTCATTTTTCATCTTCCTGAGTCACTGTCACTAATTCCATGACTTCATTTCACAGCATCTTGTATTCTATGTGTACTTTTTAAAACAGCACTTTACTTGTGCCTTAATTATCACTGCACTTCGATTCCTATCAAGTTCGGGCTGTTGCAGCGTTTCACTGTGAACTCAACACGTTGCACTTGGTCAGGCGTCCGCCACACATGTGCGGACAGGAAGGGCCTGGACCCAGCCTTCCCGGGTGATGTCGGGCAGGGCGGCCTTGTATCTGCTGCAGTCATTTGCTACAGTCAGCCTGAGAGATTCTCTTTCTATTGAAAATGAATGACAGTTCAGAGACAATGTTAAAAAAAAAATCCCTGCATGAAGAAAGTAAGACACAGTGTCCAGCCTGCTCAGTATGAAGACAATTATTCAGAAAAGGGATGCTAATGGGGCTATTAGTCAAAGAAGACGGGGAGGCAGCCAGTGCGGAAGGGGCGTGGCGTGACGCTCAGGCATCAGTACTCAGGGGTCTGCTCTGTGTTAAAATTGCTGCTGGAATTTAGAGGAAATAATGCCGTGGTGTATCATCCGCTGGTTGAGAACACTGTAAATTAAAATTAGAATCCCAAACCACAGTGTGAGAATTTGGAAGTCGGAATCTCTCTGGTGTATACAGACAGAGCTATTGAAATAAAAAAACAGTGTCTCTCTCTCTCTCTCTCTCTCTCACACACACACACACACACACACACACACACACAC
>NW_007732027.1:135991-142714 GCF_000696425.1 Galeopterus variegatus
CTGAAATAAAAAAACAGTGTCTCTCTCTCTCTCTCTCTCTCTCTCTCTCACACACACACACACACACACACACACACACACACACACACAGAGTCAAAGAAAACAAAAGACGTCATTCGTGGGTCTTTGCAAAGTTCACAGTATTCAGGTGGCAAAATCCTTTACACACACAGACATGTGAGTCTTTTTGTTTCTTTAGGCATATTTTGCATTGAAGGGCAGGTTAAAAGTCTAAGGGAAGGGTCTCCGAAGCTCATGGCTCCTGGAGTCCTCCCAGCCTCTTAAAAGTGAAACATCCTCTGTGTTAATTAAAAAAAATGTCTGGTCTCCATCTTTTTTAATGGGATAAAGCCATTTCTTTTACATTGCTTAAACTCTTCCTACTAGATTTAATGGGAGAACATTATTTCTAGATTTAAACATCGTTACGGCTAATAACCCAGGAGCTCCTGCTTACGGCTGTGAGCGATAGCTGAGCAAGATCCAGATTTCTAAAGACGAATCGCCTCCCGAATGCACGGAGACTTCCGTTGTTTTCTTTCCTTTCTCTGCACTGCCGAGAGGGCTCGAGTGGATTTTGGTTCTCATAAAAGTGTACAGTGTTAACTAGGTGACATGTGGGTGGGGGGACATTCCTGCTTGTCCACTGCAGCCAGGGGGGCGCGTTTCCATAGAGATAAGAAGCAAAAGTGCTCCGTGCAACCTCATTGGTATGCATTCCCAGTTCAGGTTCATTGTGCTTGTGCTAATGACAGGGTTGTCTCAGTAATAAGGATGGTGCACTGGAGAAATTTGCTGCCTTGGTATATTTTTCCCTGGCAGAAAACTACTTAGAGACTGTAGTCAGTAAGAAGAGTGACTGGCAGGCTTAAGGGGCTGCTTAGCGGCATATGGGGAAGGCTGGCGCTCCGTGCCACATGCATATGCTGCCATTAAACTCCAGCTTTGCGCTTTGTGTGTTCCTGGTCCCATGCCAGGAAGCCCACCTGCTGCAAGAATACTTGTAAAGCCCAACTCAAAAGTGATTGAAAAGCTACTAGAATAAACTGTAATAACACAGTAACACAGTGCTTCACAGATGGGACATAATTGTCAGCTAACGTGTACAGCCTCTGCAGGGATGAAAACACGAGCCATTAAATTAAAATCACAAGGGAGAAAACGATAAAAGTCTGTTGATTTTTTTTTTTTTAGTTTTATTGCAAAAACTTCAATTTTCCTGCCCTCATTAATCAAATACCATAAAAGCATAGTGTTACTTTGTTCTGGTGGAGATTCAGGCAATTAAGAGGATGAATGTTGATGAAAACGATGTAACTTTGGTTATTTACTTGCTAGGACAGCGTAAGCCCTCTGTAACCAGAGCCACCGGCCACGGGCCTGCATCTGTCCATTTGCAGATTGCGAGAACCTTCGGGAATCGGCCCTGAAAGTTTGTGGGGTGGTTTGTCTAAGTTTGTCCACGGCAGAGGCCAATATGAAAGAAGAGATCTCCATTTTATGCTCAATATTGATCCACGTGAGAAGGAAATCCTTTCTCCCTCATCATCCCACCCTTTTTTCTGAAATATTAGCAATTTTCATTTTCTCGGACAATTAGGAGAGACTTGGCAGACTGTGTAAACACAGAACCCACAGGAACAGCGTCGGTGCGGTGGTGACGAGCGGCATCGCGGGTGGCTGTCAGGCGCGGCCTCGCCGTGGAGCTGAACGTGCCCAGCGGGGCCCGGCGGGCACCCGGCCCCAGTGTGTCATTGTTCAGCTCCATTCTGTGGGTGGCCCCGCGGGGAGAAAGAAGCATTTGTGTCGCCGTCATCACCCGAGTAAACAGCCTTGAAAAGACTTTCTTTTTTCATTTTTAATTATGCACTTCTCCAGCAGTCCTCATGGCAAAGTGGAATGATTCCCACCCATTCAAAAGGAAAAAAGAAAACCAGCCACGGACAGATGTATTTCCCGTGTACACATGGAGATCGGTGTGCGGTTCCGTGGCATTGCGGGCGTGTTTACACAGGGAAAGGCACTGAAGTGGGACAGTGACACTGTTGTCCTTTCCCCCCTCCCTGGAAAGGACACTTGGGCGATTTCTCCACTAGCTGTGAGCTTCCTTTGCTGGGAAGAGGGTCCTGGTAGTCACTAGAGGTGCTAATGAGTCGTTCACGAAGCCCACACCCTCCCTTTTCCCAGCCGGCCTCAGCTAAACACTGTTTCCCAAAGGAAGTACATTGTGCAGCTGTGTGAGCCCCCAGGCGACTTGGTGGCAGGTTCAAGGACAATAGTGAGTAGAAGTGAACGTCCTTGCACTGCTGCTGACTGGACAAGGGCCACGGGCAGCACAGGAGAGGAAGGCGCAGGAAGTGCCTGTGTACGTGTCTGATGCGGTGCAGATTTTTTTTCACTGTGACCATCCTGTGGAGTCGTTTTTCTGAAGGTCGAGTCTTTTTTGTAAGCAGACACATCATGTGGGCCCACGTTGGTCACGCTGAGGCCACTGGAGCAGTGGCAGCCGGGGACGGACAGGCAGCCACACTAGTGGTTATGGACAGTACTGCTGTGGATCGGCCGCCGATGCCTCAGTTTACCATATGATGAAGTGTTCCATGAAGGACGACGTAATGAGTGCTCACCTGGGAGTGTCCTGATGCACATGACTTGTTCATATTTAACCAGCGACCGCCTCTCTAGGCCTCACGCCCGGGCACTCACGGTGTCCTGCACTGCCGGGACCCGACTCGCTCCTGGGATGTGGTGTTTGTGTCTTGCTCTGCGGATAAGGCACAGCCCTAAGAATACAGAGGTGCTTCCCGAAGTGCTTGTTCGATCTACTTTTAAACGTTCTCCCTGGTAACTCGGCATCCCACGGCTGCCTGTTCCGGGGCGAGGCTGGCCGGACCCCCAGCCCTGGCCGAGTGGCCCTGCCAGCATGTGGAATGCAGCAGGTGCAGCGGGCCTGGGTCAGGACAAAATTAGGGCAGGAACTTGGGCTGTGCTTGAACTTGGCAGGAGGGACGTTTTGGCGTCACTGCTGCCCTCTGCGTGAGCAGGGCTGCCGTGCACCTCCCTACTTGTGACACGGGGAGAGTCGCGTGTCGTTTCATGTTTCCTTATGAGGCTGAGGCTCACATGTCCTCGACTTTAGAGCTGAAATGTGGCAAAACGCGGGCCCTCCAGCCACTGAAAGTGGCACGAGCGCCGATGCCTGACAGTAGGAAGCTGTTCACTTTACGGGGCTGTCCACCCTTGGCCGAGCAGCAGGTCCACAAGCAGCAGGTTCGCGTCTGCTTCGGCTTGGATCTCCGAGGCCAGACCACCCGGCTCCCCTCTGAGGGTTGGGAGAAGCGTCGAACGCCAGGGTGCCACTTCTGGCCCAACATGGCTCAGTAACAGCTTTGCTGTGGGTGACCCGCCACTAACGAGTGGTTTCAGAACCCTGAACAGCCTACGCTCGTTTCCCACCTGCGCTCCTGGGGCAGCCGGGCAGCCTGCCTCACCTGAAATGCCACCAAACGAGCCGGGTTTACAGGGATGGTAAGGGAGGACTCGGGAAGTCCCCCGTGAAGGCACACGGCTCAGGCAGCTGAAGACCTGAGTGTCCCTCACCGCACAGCCGCTGTTCCAGTACGTGTAGAACTAGTCCTTAAGGATTCCTTTTA
The DNA here is from genome assembly GCF_000696425.1 of Galeopterus variegatus. Lineage (NCBI taxonomy): Eukaryota > Metazoa > Chordata > Mammalia > Dermoptera > Cynocephalidae > Galeopterus > Galeopterus variegatus. The sequence goes on from NW_007732027.1 coordinate 139,645, forward strand.
TGAGTGTTTCTCTTACTTTGAAAAAAGGATTCATGGATCGGGCTGGGAGCACTTTAAGCCCGTCCTGGACGACCGCCCTCGCATGGCGTGGGGACCTGGGCGTGCACACGGTTCTCTTGGGCCTGACACAAATGAAGGGTTGTCACGTCGCGTAAGCTTTTCTTGCTCTGGGAACTGCACACTTAGGCAGGACTGGAGGTAACGCGACACAAATGGATGCTGTTGAAAGGAAGGGGAAATGGTCACTTCACAGGCTCCTGTAAAGAACTGCAAAGCATCACAGATTTGCCTTTTCGCTACGATACTTTACTCGCTGGTGCAAACTTGCCACCTTTTGGAACAAGGAGTTGAGAAGATAGTGTCTTTGACTTTCTAAAAGGTCAGAACTAGCAGGTGTCACCATTTCTCAGGTCTGGAGACATGTCAAACTTGGTATCTTTGGTGTCCATAAAAATACGACTATCGATGTGTCCAGCCCTGTGGTCCCTCTGTCTCTCTGGGCTCTAGAACTATAGAAAATAATCTGTAGAACAGAATTATCTTCTGGGATTTGTCGGGCCAGATAGCTGTGGCTGGGCTGTGCTTTAGACTTGGTCTCTCAAAGGACCGGGCTCTGCTTAGCTAGAAGATCAATACCCATTCTGCGCCCGGCCGCTCTGTGTGGCTTCATCCCTCACGCGAGGCCTTCGCGTTTTTTATCTTTTTCTCTTCCAGCTTCCTCATTAGCAGTCTTTCCACATCCTTATCTGGTAGAATCCTCCTAATACCAGGTTCATTAATTGATCCTAGAAATTTCTGACACTTTGATGAGAAAACTTTTTGTGCTAATTCTTGGGCATCGGTTTCATATGACAGCACAGTGGGTGTTTCTGCGGCGGGCTGGGTGACGGTCTGTGTTCAGCCACCTGATGGTTCTGCTTGGAATCAATTTAGTTACAGGCGAACTGAGAAGTACGTGTTGAGGCCTTGCTTTTATGTCTTGGTGGTGAACACACACGTGGAAAATTAATCGCAGCAGCCATGCTGGGGGTCTCCCAGGAGCTGCTAGCAGCAAGGTGGTGATCCTCAGCACACATCGCGGTCCCCGCTGATGATTTTGGAACTAATTTGCCACCGCTTCTGCCTGGGGACAGTCGCGGTCCTGCCTCAGCTCAAGGTTGGATCTGCTTGAAAGAAAACTTAAGTGCTACAGTAGACACCATCGAGTCATTGAGAATGTCCCCAGCCAGTGTGGCTCAGGACCAGTCTGTCTGATGGCATGGTCCAGTCAGATGGCAGCACTGCCTGGTGGGACCCAGGCCAGCACTCACTGGGAAGACCACCCACACGCTCTGTGGAGGGAGCACCCGGTCACAGAGGACTGAGCCCCCGTCTCCCAATGTTCTAGCAGTTCTGCTAGAGAGGTGGCAAGGGGAAAAGGAAGACCAGGACGCCCCAGTTGTCCAGGGCTGCTGCCCGCTGAGCAGTTTGGAAGAGTGGGGAAGGAGTCTGAAGGCTCTAACTTTCTCACGAATCTTACTTAAAAGCCAATACCTGCCTGGACCTTATCCCTTGACTGCCCAATCTGGGACCCTGGTGGTTACAGCCCCCGGCTCAGCTTCATTAATGGGAGTGTATGCACGTGAGCACATGTATGCACACGTATGTGCATGTGTGTGCACGTTTGTGCCTGTGTCAGTGCAAGGATGAAAGCTCTTCTAGGATGTTATAATCACACACTCGGCAAAGTGGCACTCAAGGATTTCCTCTTCCCTCCCAGCACCCCAGCATGCTGCTGCCTGTCACAGACCGGATTCCCTAGGGAGTGTGCTCTGAGGTGGGGGTGCACACAGGGCACACATGCAGGTCCAGGCACAGGGAAGCTGGGCTGCAAGGCCACCAGGCTGAGTGACAGTGGGCAGAGCTCTGGAGGTGGATGGCCCCTCGAGGATGCCTCGGGGTGCACAAGGGGAAGGCCAGGCAGGCCAGTGGGTGACCTGGGAAGGACGCATCAGGTTCCGGGGGCTCGTGACAAAGTGCCCAGCTGGGCAGTTCTGGGGCTGTACGGTTGAGGTCCGGGTGCCGGCAGCCCCTCTGAGGCCCCTGGGTGGACTGCCTTGTCCCTTCCCTCTGTGTGAATCTGCTCTCCTCCTTGGTGTCCTTAGCTTGTAGCTGCATCACCGCATCTCTGCCTCTGTCCTCACGGGCCATCTCCACGCGGCCGTCTCATAAGGGAATGTCATGTGGAACCAGGGTCACCCTACTCCCGTCACCTCCTCCTGACTTAACTCATCACATCACTAAGACCTGTTTCCAAATAAGGCCACGCATTCTGAGGTTGCTGGTGGACATGAATTTTGGGGGACACAGCTGTCCAATGTGCCCCACGTCTGTCCCTACTTCTGTGAGTCCCGAGATTTGTGGTCCTAACAGGAAGAGCAGAGCGTTGTGGGGTCCAAGTGAGACTCGAGGTCAGTTCTGAAGTGGAAAGAGTCACGGCTGCCGATGTGGAGGGTCTCATGGCTGGAGTGTGGCCGGGGGTGTCCTGACAGCAGTGGGCAGAGTGCCAGCGGCGCGGTGCGGTGGAGGGGCTGGGAGAGCCTGGTGTGCCCTGGGCTGACCGCTCACCCGCCGGCCACAGCCCAGCCCTCCTTATGGGGGTGGGGTGCAACCTCGGGCGTGCTCGTTGTATGAATATCTTACTGTTTTATTAGCAAAATGATTTTTGGTCCTCGGAGATTATTTTGAACTCAGAAGGCAGCATGCCCAGCACTGAGCTTGCCTTACAGTCTCTGGTTGGCATGTCACTAAAACATAGGAATGTCCCTCATCCCTCCGGGTTCCTCCCAGTTCCTTCGTGGTGCAAAGTGCTTTGCACAATGCTGGGGTGAAGCCAGGAAGGTGAGACACGTGTAGCTAAGGCCTATGGCAAGCTACGATCCAACTGAGGACGCTGGGGCTGCAGCTGAGGGGTCCTGCAGCAGCACAGGCTGTGGGTCGGCAGGGGTGGCTGAGTCTGGCTGCACCACAGGAGTCAGTGCAACTCAGAAAGACAGAGCCCCTGGAGAGCAAGCTCATCTGGAAGCCTCGA
>NW_007732028.1:0-17187 GCF_000696425.1 Galeopterus variegatus
TTTTTTTTCCTTTCCTGCTTTGTTTTAGGTGATCTCTGCCTTCCAGACTGGAATAATGTTCCAACTATTCCTCTGTCCACTCAGTTTTGAACTCTTACATTTGATTATCAGTAGTTTGGCATTTTGTACCACTTACTAAAGTATAAACAGATTTTTTAAAAAAACCAATAATTATCTTGACAGCTGGAACCAGAACTTACTCAAGTTAGCTGTGTGTGTTTAGGAACATACCCTCACCAGCATGAAACGAGAGAGGCCCCTGCGTGGTGTCTGAAAGAGCACGCTGAATAAAAAGAAGGTGGAAATGCCCTGTGTAAGAAAACAGTAATGGTTAAGAACCTGACTTTTTAATTTTATTTTATTTTATTTGGACTTTGAGAAAGGAAGAGTGAGAGGAAGGTAAAGGTAGAACAACTTAAGCAGGAGGCTGAAAGGGAGGCTAAGCTTGAAGACTGAAGCACAGTTGATAGAAATGGCCAAGGGACTTTTAAAATACCAGAGTATCGAATATTCATTTGCAATTTTTTTTAGCGTTGCCATCACTTTACTCCATTGTTATACTGTACAACATGCACTGATGTCCAGGTTATCTCGTGTGGAATAAGGACAACATATGTAAAACCTTAAGATGGTCCATAAGGTGAACTAGTAGAAAAAGGAGGTCGAGGCAGATGTAACCAGGAAAGCCACTCCACCTCTGCTGCCAACAAGGCCATTGATATCAGCTACATTTGTTACCATTGTCTCCCCTATAAGATCCTTATTAGCAAAGACCTTGACTTTTCTTTTCGTACTTCCTGCTTTGCCAATAGAGTATGAAACTCATAATGTATATTCAAAAACAGTCGATTTGAAAATTTGACCATTTTCATTGATGCAGGAAAACAATTCATATACACAAAATGGCTGAAGTTTAGTAATTAGATATTTGTTCACAGTTAATATTTCCTGTCACTTGTTGGTGGAAACCAATAGGATAGTTGTGAACAACTTAATAAGAATATAGTTGAAAGAATTTGGTGAGTAATGGTCTTAGTAATTTATATGGGCAGGAAAAAAATTTACCTTGAGAAAAATCCAGATGAAAATTTTTGCTTAACACTCATTCATGTCTCGCTTTTTGGTTCAATATCATTGTTCACTAGTTTGATAACATCTAGGCTCCAGTTAATTTTTCTTTTTGATGGGGGCATGTGGGTGTTGTTTTGCCGAGTTTCTCCAAGGAGCAGTTTATAACAAAAGCTATAAGATTAATGAATCTGAACTTTCTCCAGTGATATGAGTAGATAGGAACTGTGGGAAACAGATCTACAAAAAATGCATTACTGGTTAAAGTGAGCCCAGACTGGCCTCCACCCCTAATGCTTACAGCTAGGAGAATTTAAGGGACACTTATAAATCTAATGGAGCAATATAGGCTAGAGTTCCACAATTCACTCAGAACATAAAATTAATATCCGCTGTATGGAAAGCATAGTATTAGGCACTGAGTGAACAGAAAATATGAGCAATATATGGTCCTGTATTTAAGAATTTTATAATCTAGACTTAAAATCGAAATTGTAATCTAGGCATTGAATTAATAATATCATAAAGTGCCCTAAGAGAAGCTCAAATAATGAGCTACAGGTTTCAGAGGAGGATGCATTATTTCTGGTGGCTTGATATGGGGACATGAGATTTGAGTTGAACCTTGAGTTTGGGTTAGATTCAGCAGGTGAGCACAGGGAGAAAGAGAAAGTGGAGGGGAATCCCAGGTGGAGTGAATGGCATCTGTGGACTGCCAAAATCTCTCTTCAATTTGCCTCTGACCATCTGATGTTACTGATTCATCAATACCCTCATTTCTTCTTATTTTTCTGTGGCAACAATCTCCTTAACAGGTCTGTCTGTCTCCAGTCTCACCTCTTCTAATTTATCCTTTGAAATATATTGCCATAAATGTTACTCTACTATTAAAAACCATGCAATGGTTTTCTCATTATATACTTAAAAAATAAAGTCCATATACAAGGCCCTTAATCTGGCTCAATTCTACCAGGGTTGATTTTGCATCCTCCAGGGAACATTGAACAATGTCTGAAGACATTTTTGGTTGTCACAACTCAGGGGAGGGTGCTTCTGGAATCTAGTAGGAGAGATCAGGGACGCTGTTAAATGTCCTATGAAGCATAAGATAGCCTACCACAACAAAGAATTATTTGGCCCAAAATGTTGATAGTGCTGAGGTTAAGAAACTCTGGTTTATATCACACTTAATTCAATTTTGTTTAATTATAATAACAAACAAGTCAGATTTAGGAAAGAGACCACTGACTCTTAATGTAGAACTCAGCTAGTGGCAATGGAGTTCCACAGGTAAACAGGAGAGTAATCTATCAGCTATAAGGGTTTAACAAACCCTTTGCCTCAGCCAATATGTTTACATAGGTATGCAGCACACTGTTTAATCCTGACTGTTGGTTTAGTGAATATGAATTAAGGAAGTTTTTACTAAATTTATGTTTTTCGCCAACAAGCTATGTATCTATTGCGGGGCTTTTTGCGCACATTCTTCTCTTTGCCTGGAATTCTTTCTACTACTTTTCCACCCGGCAAACTTACACTTACCTTCCAAATCCCAGTTTACAGATCACATACAAGGGGAAACTTTCTCCAATTATTCATACAGTCAGCTGGTCTAGCAATTTCTTCATACCTCACCTACAACATGCTTCACAGAGAATTATAATTATTTATGTTATGTTTCTTCTACAGTTAGAGTGAGCTCTTTAAAGACATGGCTCATGTCTCATTTATCTTTGCATTCTCAGTACTTATCACAGTACCTGCCACATAAAAAAGCAACCAATATATGCTGATTTAGTAAATGAATGAAGAAGGTTGAAAAAATATGTATACTAGAAACAGGGGATAGTCTATTTTAGATGGAAAGAAAGGCATAAGTAAATGAGTAATAAAAGGTCAGGCTGCAAAGACATTTGGATGTTAGATTATAAGAGTACTTTGAAGGCCTGGAGTTTGTGGTTTATTTGAGTGGGTTAAGAGAAAATAGAATGTCTTTTTTATCAACAGGTGACACAAAGTGGCGCTGTTGAAACATTAATCCTGTGGAGGTTTTAGAAAATATTTGGTAATTACAAAGCATTTTATCATATACATTTACCATAATGTATATGAGGCATATGCAAATATTGTGGTTTTGAGTGTTGAAGAGAGCATGTGAACTCAGTCTGGGGCCACTCCCAAGCCTGGAAGTCTAATGAGAAGGAGACGGACAAATATCACTACAATCACATTACTTGTCCCAGGGGATCTGTGTATTCTACAGAAGAGTGGGAATAGATCAAAGTGAGGAGACCCAGATAGGGAGTCTGGATAACTATCAGAACTGTCCAAAGTGAGGCTTGCCCTGGATGGAGGTGTTTTGCCTCTCCTCATAGGTACACTCTCTCGGTATATTCCACGGTGGGCTGGGTGTCTAGGTTACCATGGAGGAATCTGGTAGCTCTTGTTTCTGCCTGGTCATCTTTTCCATCTTTCATTTCACAGCTACACTATTTCCTTACCTTTGGGGGACTCCTCTCCTCTTTATGTGGTCCTGGTATACCTTTTGATCATTGCACTCCTGTCCTCTACCTTCCCAGGCACATTTTTGAAACATGACTTAGGCCAGGCCAATGACTGTACAACATCCACGCAGTCGTTATTCACAGGGGTGCACATATCAACCAAACTAAGCCACTCAGAATTTTTCCCCAGAACTTTACTATTGGGGGTGAAGAGCAATCACTTTCTTCCACTTAGCATGTAAACTGTAAGCATGTGGGCCTGAATTTGTCAATGGCTGTCCTCTTCTATGTGTGGAAAGAGTCTACATATAGTGTATAAAATAAAGAAGTCAACATGCAAAGTCAAGCAGAGACCAACAGAAATAAGAGCTGGATGGAGACAAACATCGTAGTGGCACTGAAGCCCCTGGTCCAGGCTATGAATCACTGGTTTCTGTGGTTCTCTTCCAAGTTCATGACCTAGCTTAGTATGTTTCCTGACAAGATGAGTCATTTCTCTTTTTTGCCTAAGTTAATTTTTGTTGGGTTGTAGTCATATGTAACCAAAGGAATCTTAGCTAGTAGAGTTACCCTTCCTAAGGGTATAATAATTTTAACGAGGGAGCACACATCTAGCAGTAGGCTGGGATCCGGAATATCAGCTCTTATTGCTACACAAAATTTCCCTCACTATTGCTCAGTGACACAAAGTTAGGAATAAACTACCTTGGTTGTCTACCACCTCTAAATTCTTTTCAAAATCCAACAAAATCATTGAAACTCAAAATGTGAAAGCTTTAAATTCTAATAGCAAAGGAGTTCAGAACATTTAAAATATGAAGAATTATATTGTTCTTTCTTTATGTTGCCTCAGCAGTGACTCAGGGTGTATGACATCATAAAGCTATAGTCTGCCCATCAGGTCCAGACGGAGCTCCTCCTGTTTGGACACTTAGGAGCCACAGACAGGTTTTCTCCTTGTCTCTCCACTCCCCAATAGACGACGATGGAAAGAAGGGCAGGATAACAGCAGCACACACTCTGATGTGGAGAGGGGAGATTGGGGACAGCCCGCAGCCACTGTGTGGGGGAGGATCTGAAATCCAACTGAGTAGGACATGGTGAGCAGACTCTGGGTTGAGAGCTTCCTCAGTTCTTTGGACTGTGATTCTTTTCTCTGGAGGAAATTCTTTGTCTATAGTCTGCAGGATGTGTCCTTCTCTCTTTGTTTTTTTTTTTTAAAAGATGACTGGTAAGGGGATCTTAACCCTTGACTTGGTGTTGTCAGCACCACGCTCAGCCAGTGAGCGAACCAGCTATCCCTATATGGGATCCGAACCCATGGCCTTGGTGTTATCAGCACCGCACTCTCCCGAGTGAGCCACGGGCCGGCCCTCTCTCTTTGTTTTTCAGTGGATCTGAAGTGGGCATTGGAGGCATATGCCCTCTGTGGGGGCTAAGCAGCTTTCTCAACCCATTCTCAGGATGGAAGCTTGAAGATTTAAGACTTGTTTTCAGTCAAGTGCTTTTTTGGTCAAAGTTCCAGTTTCTTTGGCAATTCAATCCATTATTACTCAATTAAGAGTAGCTGAGTAATTTACTCAAGAAAATTTCATGTATCAGGAACTACACTCAAAGCTCCCTTCAAAATGTGGTTCTCAGATTTGCTTTATTTTGGTTCTTCTTTGTCCCCATGCCTTGCTTTTTCTAGGCTACCTTAGGGCTATTGAGATTAAATGGGAAGATTATACCCTTAACCTAACTTTGCCTAGAATCATTTTAATTCACTAAGAGTTTTTACTGAATATTTGTCACCCAAAGCCTTTGTAGTCCTATTTCTTACTTTTAAGGTATAGAAGCAGTTGACTTTCCAACCTGGAAAGCCTTGAATTTCTGGTCTTTTCTTAAAGATTCCCTTCCCGTCTGCTTTCAAATGATCATTTCTTTCTGAATTCATTTCCTTTTGGAATACCTTTCTAAACACAGCAAAAAGCCACTAATACACACCACTAAAGCTCCATTTTCCATCTTTTTCTTGTAAACTCCTGGCTCACTATCCATGTGAGCTGACTTCCAAGTCACTGCATGCGATAGTTTTACCACATATTTCACCACTGCAAAACACATATTGTTTCAGTTTCCTTGCTGTTCATTACCCACTTAGGTTGGTTTTATACCAACACTTCAATTCAGGCACTAATTTTCTTATTAAGAGAATTAATGCTAACTTCCATAATAGATGTTCAGAAATCTCAGTGCTTATACAATAAAGATTTAATTTTGTTCACATTGCATGTCCAAAAAGAGTTGGTAGACAGGAGCCAGGGGAAGTCCTGCTCCACAGTCACTGAGGAAACCAGGCTAATGCAGGTTCCCCTGTCTTGTAGCTACGTCACTTAGACACTTGGCCTTTGCGATCTCCCTGACATGGGAAGAGAATGATGAAGGAGCCCACCAATTCTTAACTCCTCAGGCCTGGAGTTATAAACATCGCTTCTATTCATGGCCCGTTTGCCTTAACTAGCCACCTGCCTATAACCTAATTGCACAGGAGGCTGGGAAACATAAGCGAGCCTGGAGAAGAGTTGGTGAGCCCTAACTGTCTCTGCCCGCAGAAGCTACTGTAGGAGTATGCAGATGTGAGAAGAAGATTAGGCATTAGACAGGAATATCCTGGCAGGGAAGTGTCTGGGAGTCATTAGTTCTGTTCAACAAATATCTACAGTTCTCTTTCCCAGCATGTTGTACTTCTCTGTTTCCCTGGAGTTAGAGTGGTCATGTGTTTTGGCCATTCATCATTGCTTTGGGCAATGAAATGTGAGCAGAAGGATATTTGTTTCTTCTGGGTGGACTCTTTAAGCTTAGAAGGCAACTTGCGGTATGCTATCTTTCCATCTGCTTCAGTGTTCCAGGTAGAGGTTGCTTCATTAGCCTGGATACTCAAGTGAGGATGACAGGAAGGAGAGACCCAGCCAACTCACAATAGACATGTAGTGAGAAAGTGAAATAAATCCCAGTTTTAAGTCACTGGGATGTGGGTGGTTGTTTATCACTGAAATATATTTCATTCCATTCTGACTGGTATTGCATTTGCTCATCTTTGCTTCTTTAAGACCAGGGACTCAGCAAATGCCTGTTGAAGGAATTTTTAAGTGACTCTTCTGCTTGTTTTACTATTGTTTCTCTTGTGTACCTCTGTACCTCTTATCGGCAATGACATTCCCAAGCAACAGATCCAAATGTTCTAAGAGTTCCCTGAGTAGTATTCAAGCCGGTGGCCATTCAGAACCTGGAGCTACAGTAAAGAGTAAGGGGACCACCAGTGTTTCTTGTTAGCTTTGTTTTTAAAACAGCACTTCTCTGCAATTTTAGCAGAATGTCTTTCAAACACAAACCCACTCACTTCTTCCCTTTCTTTCTCACTCTTTCTCCTTTCCTCCTTGCCTTGATGTCAGCCTTTGTCCATTTTGTTGGAGAAAAACTCTTTCTTCATTATCATAACTCTTAATTATCGTAATTCTTAGAAAATACGTGAAGTGGCTTGATTGTACATCTGGATTTAATTATAGGTAGAATTACATAATGGAAAATTTACTAGATTTGAGCTTAGGAAATTTGAGTTTGAATCCTATCTCTGCTACTTCCCGGCCGTAGCAATTTTAGTTAATTTCTTTATCTGTAAAATGGAGCTAATATGTGCTGGATCTTCCACAGTGTTGTTATGAAAATAAAAATATAATAAAAATGAAATATGATGATTGTAAAGTCTCTTTTAAGATCACCATAAAACCCAAATGTACTATTATCATAGGACACTTTTTTCTATAACTTTTACTTATTTGTATTAAATGCTTTTAAATTTGAGGGAGCCTCAGAGATAGATTTACCTGATTTCAAATTGCTGTCGATACTGCAATGAAATTTACTCAACCAGATTAAACCAGATATATGGACAGGTTTTAGCTTTTGAACTTTAACAGCAACAAAAAAATTAAAACGGAAAGGATTACATCTGCACAAAGTTATGAAAATTCTATGCAGTTTACCAAACAGATCACTTAAGCAAAACTATATTTGCAAATAATTTTGACATATACTTTCAATTGTTCTCACTAAAGAACGTGTAAAACCTGTAGGCAGGTGTGCCTGGAGGAACTGTGGTTAATAGTTCCTTCCTGTTGCTTTCTAGATTCTCTTCTCTTTCATTGCACCATCTTGAAACATCCAGGGATTGTTGTGTCCCTAGCCGTAGATGACCCACCTAACTGCACTGGGATGGTTGTTTTTCTTGTAATTTCAAAGAATTTTTAGACTCTCTTCACGAAATTTTCTCAAAGACTTTAAGTAGTCTTTGCTGATGGTTATTACTAAAGAGCAAAATGTTGCTATTCTTAATTTCATGTAATTTAAGGTAGATGGGCCAGATCTCCTCTGTTGGCCCCTCACATCTTCCCTTAGCTCTTCTATACCTTGCTTTCTGCCAGACAGACTGACTCACGTGGACCACATCACGGGTTCCTATGCCCTTTGGTTTCCTGTTGAGTTTGGCCAGTTTGCCAATGGAGAGTCCTGGCAGTAGATTGGAGGGAGGGGCAGGGGTGAGGCCCTGGTGTCCTTGCTGCAAGGGCTCCTCCAGCTGGCTGTGTCTCTCCAACAGTCATTGATTCTCTCAAAGCAGAAGGCATAACTCTTTCTGTGGGTTCCTGTACTGTGTCCTCCCCTCTTAATGGCTTGAATATTAGGCTATTACTAACCCTTGGATATATGGTTCCCATAATACACATCTTTGCAAATAGCCTCTTTGTAAATAAATCCTCATGAAATTATTCTATTTCTAACTACTCCATCTGTTTCCTCTTGGGACAGTAAGTCATTCAGTGGATGTCTCTGTTTGTGTCCACTCTTCATGTTCCTTCTTTCTCCTGTATGGTTACTGTTATTGTTGGCACTTTGTCTGTGTGATGTCTGCTATGCATGCTGTTTCTGTGTATTTTTTCTATTTAGTATTATGTGTCTCAAACTGCCTTTATGTTCTCTGCCAAATGAGAGCTGTAATTCTCAGATCTGTAGTGTTATTTTTTTCTTTTATTTTGAAATAATTTAAAACCTACAAAAAAGTAGCAAAAATATGTCAAAATGCTTTTTTTTTTTTTTTGTCTTTTTCCGTGTCCGGCAATGGATCGCAACCCTCAGTGTCGCCCCCGTACCGGGCCGGGACCGGCAACGGGATCGCAACCCTCGGTGTTGCTCCCGCGCCTCGCTCAGCCAGTGAGCGGGAACCGGTCTGTATGTGGGATCCGAACCCTCGGTGGGAGCGCCACCACGCTCCCAAGCGGCGCACTATAGCAGTGCGCCACCGGGCCGGCCCTCAAAATGCTTTTTGAGTCTGAACCATTTGAGCAAGTTGCTGATACGAAGCTCCACAACTCCAAATACTTTAGTGGGTATTTTCTACAAATAAATACAATTTTCTGCATAACCACATAACACCACCGAAGTCAGGAAATGAACAATGATACACTACTACTACCTAAATCACAGATATCATTCAAGTTTTTGCCAATTGTCTCAATGATATCCCTTATAAAAGAATGTAATGCAAGACCACACATTGCAATCCTGCTGTCATGTCTCTTTTGTCTCTTTTAATCAGGAACAGTTTCTTGGTCTTTTTCTTACCTTTATGATCTTAACAATTTTGTCATGTTGGTTTATAAAATGTACCTAAATTTGGTTTATCTACTGTTTCCTTATAATTAGATTCACATTGTGCTTCTTCTAGCGCTGAAATACCACTGTATTGATTTTGTGTTCTAATTGCATCAAATCAGGTGGTACATGCTTTCAATTTGTCCCATTACTGGGGATGTTAAGTTTGATAATTTGTTTAGGTGATGTCTGCCAGATTTCTCTGGTGTACAGTCACCCTTTCTTCTTTGCAACTAATAAGCATTTTGTGGATAGTTGGGACTACATAAATATTTCATTACCCATCAAACTTACACTTACTAATTGTAATATCTATTGATGTTTCTTGGCTTAATTATTACTATGATGATTGCCAAATGGTTATTTCTAATTTGCCATTGCTTCTGCATTTATTAGTTGGCATTCTACTGTAAGGAATTTATTTGTCCCAATTTATTATTTCACTTATTCACATTCACATCAGTATGGACTTACGAATTCCTTTTTTATTCAAAGGGTTTTTGTTAAATCTGGTGCTCAGATTTTTCCATATGTGACAGCAGGGGTCCTTTCAAACTGGCTTCCATAATTGTTTAACCATATCCTTGACATATTGAATAAAATATTCGGGCTCATCTTTAATTTTCTCTGCTCTATCCCTGAAGTCAGCCATTTCTCTGAGGAGCCCTGGATCCTTTTAGTGAAGAATTATATTCAGAAACCAAGATGTGGACACTGGTATGCTCATTGGTTATGAAGTGTTGTTGCACCCAGACCCTGTAAATGGATAGACCTAGGGAATATGTATGTATATATGCATTTTCTGTACATGCAGATATTCACAAGTATGTTAGTTATCTATTGCTACATAACAAAGGACCCCAACATATAATGGCTTCAAATAATGGGCATTTATTTCTTCACAAGTTTGTCCAGAATTCAGAAGAGGTTAGGTTGGTGGTTCTGGCTCTGGTAAGTCTTTTGATGTTGCAGTTGTCAGCCAGGACTGTGGTCTTCCTAAGGCGTGACTGGGGATGGAGGATCCACCTTCAGGGTGGATCACTCACATGTGTGGTAAGTTGGGCCTGGCCATTGGCAGGAGGCCTCATCTCCTCATGTCATCGACTTCTCCATAGGCTGCCTGAGCATCCTTACAACATGGTGGCTGCCTTCCCCCAGAGCGATAGCAAAGAGGAAGCCAGAATGTCTTTTGCAACCTAGACTCAAAAGTCAGCATCCATCATTTCCACAATATTCTGTTGGTTACACAGATCAACCCCATTCAGTATGGGAGGGGACTACGCAGAGCTATGAGTACATTGAGGCAAGAACAACTGGGGACTATTTTAGAGTCTGGCTACCATGATATCTATAATCATTTATCTATTTATCTTTCTATCTACCTACCAAAATTAGAAGTTCATACCAATACCTTGAAATCCAATCAAACATGACAGGATTCCTTCTAGTTTTTGCCTCTTCCAAGACAGTGAGAAAGCTGTTCTCATTATTCTCAATGTGATCAATCTCCTGGCCCTGTGCCTGCCACTATCCCCCCCCTGCGTAAATGCTGCCCTCACTACCTGGGCTCTCACCCCCTGTCAGGCCACTGCATCCCCTTCTCCCTCCCACCCCATACGGACCAGCTGCTCACTAAGACCCTACCTAAGGGTTTTTCAACTGAGTTATTCAGGAGGGAAGGTAAGTAGGTATGATTGTTTTTTGTCCTGAATTGTCATGTGGCAATGGGAAGAATTTATAATACTTAGATTTGAACTAGAGAAATAAATCCTCAGATTTAGTCTCAACCAAAAAAGGCTCCCCACACTTATCCAGAGGTCTGAGAATTCTGTCACATTTCCTGTGTATATGGGTCAGGTACCTATTCCCTCCATGGATACTTGCTTGTTTAACCTGTCAAGGATACTTTTAGGTAGGCCACATCTATATCTTTTCACTTCCTTCTCCCTTCTTGCCCTTTCCCTTCGCTTCTCTTTCCTCTTTTCTTTCCTCTCCACTTCCCACAGACTTTGTCTGCTCCCATTATTTTTTTTAGTTGCCTTTGCTTCAAGCCTGTCACCGACATCTGTTGGCACACTCAAAGACATTGCTTATTCTCATAGCAGCCCTCAGGTTATCAACTGTGCGATGCTAAAAAAGCAAACTTCCATTGATGCTTTTTAAAAAATTGAGTATATTAGAATTATATTTCACATGTTAGCCCTTTGTTTTAAATAAGAAAGCTAACTTAGAGAAAATGGCAATAGAATTTTCAAAAAGTCGCCATTATTCTTATGTCTCTGCTGAAGAGCTTACTAGTGACTTCAGTTTCACAATAAGAATTATTAAGAAGGAAGGATTTCCAACACATAATTAATGATTATTCTAACAACATACCTTCTCTAAATGACATGCTGATGAATCACACAAAACTTCATTCCTACTCTGGTCCTTTCATTCCCCCCCAAAGTTAGGGTGATTTACTAGATGAGACATTTCCTGAGGTTATGAGACAGAAGTTCCAGGCACATCAGAGGGACAAAAATCATGGATGAGCAAGCTGTTAAGTCATTATGTTCTTTAACATAAGGAGAGATAATGGGCCTTTTTTTGCAAGATCTGGACTTGGAAGTCAGGCTTGGTTAAACCACCCACAGAATTGCATGAGGTTTGTGGAATTTGGATATGAGTTTTTTTCTCTATTCATAAAAACATCATTTGTTATATCCTGCCTGTGGAACGGTGCATGGCAGGGTGACAACACACGCATGTCAGAGCCAGGGGACTGACAATTCTGAGTTCAACAATTCTTACAGCTCACTTGAGAATGAGATGTGGAGGAAGTCAGAGGCAGGGCTACTGACAGAGCGTGCAATGGGGGAACGCATGCTCAGTAGAGAGCCAGGGAAATGAGAGCAGATTAATATTTAGTGCAGTTCATGGTCTCTGAGGTTAACGTTACACAAAGCCATATGTCACATCAGTTTTGTCCTGTGAAGAATTCACCATGGCTCCTAAAATGACCTGCATTTTTTGAAGTAAGGCCAATGACAAATTTTATTTAAAGTAACTCTTTAGAAATATCATTCCAAAAAATTAGGAAAAGGATGAAGCAAACAACTGTAACAAATATTTTTAAATGTGACAATTGGCACTTTATAGGAACACAGAAAAATTTCTAGATAAGACAGTATGACAACATCAGCCACAGTAGAAAACACTGTATAGGGAGTTTCCAAATACTGCTTTTATCTTGGGCTTCTGTTTATGCTAAGATTTCATGAAATGAAACTAAAATTGGCCTTTGATCAATGTTCCTTGTGATTTTAAGGAGATAATAAAAGAGCAACATTTTTCCAATGTGAATTTTGACATTAAAGTTTCTTTGTTTATTCGTCCTGATTTTAGTTTTCCTGGATGCATTTAATGTGTTCATTTAAGTGGAAAGAAGGGCATTAATGTAAAGAAAATACAAAAGGACAGAATGAGCTATGATTTCACTCTGGGGAGGGAAAGATTAGAAAAAAGTATAAATCACAGGCTTTCTATTCCAGGAGTTATCACAGAAAGATTTAAAAAAAACAAAAAACAAAAAAATCTTGGTTTTACTGCACTTTGAACAAGTCATTCAATTATTTTCTCTTTCCTTGGAGTGTTAATTTTTTCATTTGTCTTTAGAAGAGAACTAAAAGAGACAAGGTTGATGGAGTTTCAAAAAAAAAAGAAAGAAAGAAAAAGTATCTGTTTATAAAAGGAATTTTTCTTTAACAGGAAAGAAAACTCTATAGTTTAGCAGGAGAAAACTCCATAGGAAAAAAATCATTAGAGTTTCTTAACCTTGGAATAAGTTCTTGTCATTATTTTTCAAAATATGGAAACAAAGTTTCCTATTTCTTAATGCAATTTTTTGTGGCATGAATATGTTATTGGTCATTATAGTAGAGATTTATTGTCTTGTCTCTCTAGCATGGGTTACTCCTTCTCATAATAGCACCCTCCTTTTCCTTAAGATATAATCTTTCTCTCACTCTCAGTGTATGTGGTATGGGTGAGGCTGACTCTCCCTTTGCTTGGCTGTCTGACCCAAGCCTCGCCAATCAGCACATCTTATCCCCTGGTCACAGTGACGGGGTCAGGAATCATCAAGTGACCCAGTTCAGACCAATGAGAATCAGTTCTAGGACTTAGCTATACATATCGGTAACAAGAATCTTTTCACTGGGATTTTTAGCTGTACAATGATGAGGGAGGCCTGAAGATGCTGAAGAGCCAGCCTGTAACCAGAGGCAGCAGAGAAGAAAGTGCTGTTAAGGGGAAGAAAATGAGCGCTGAGGGTCAGAGTTGAGGTCTTTCATAGAACGATTTTTTTTTTTTTTAAGGATGAGGTTGGCTTTTTTACATCAATTTCCGATAAAAAATAGGCAGAGGACAAATATTGGCTATATAAAAAGTTAATATCGAATGCAAAGTAACAAGTGGTCAATTCATACTGAAGTTTAAACACATTTTTGCCTTAATCTATGCAGGTCTTTAACATTTATTTAATGAAAACATTTTAACACTTATGTATCAGCCACTGTTTTGACCACTTCACCAATAGCAAGTCACTTAATTGTCATAACAATTCCATGCTGTAGGAATTACTGACATCTTCATTTTACCATGGAGGAAGATGAGGCACCGAGAGGTTACGTAACTTGCCCAAGGTCACACAGATAGCAAAGGAGGCAGACCTAGGAATCGTAGGTCTATCTTAGTCATTACGCCACACTGCCTCTCCAGAAAAGTGCCCCACCCTGTTCAAACTCATAAACAAACACAAAGATTGCATTACTGTGCATTTTATAAAGGAAATTTCGGCAGAAGGATATTGTCACACAGCTTATTATTAAAAAAAAGTGAAAAACAAAGTAACTGAGAGGCAATATGGTGTTGTGATTAAAAGTATGGACTCTGCATTCAGACAGCCTGGGTTTAAATCCCAATTATACTAACTACCAACTGTGTGGGTACATGACTTTACCTCTATGTGTCTCTGTTTTTTCATAAATGGAGCCAATAGTAATACCTATGGTCTCAGTCCGTTCATGCTGCTATAGCAGAATGCCATAGACTGGGTAATTTATAAGAGTAGTAATTCATTTCTCACAGTTCTGGAGGCTGGGAAGTTCAAGAATGAGGTGCTGGTGTTTGGTGAGGGCCTTCTTGCTGCATCCTCACATGGCAGGAAGTTGAAGGGAAGAGTTCATAAGGTAACCTAGTTCCATTCACAAGGTGGAGCCAGCAAGGCCTAATTGTCTCTTTAAAGCCCCACCTCATAATACTATCTGCGAATGTCCCCCCAAACTCAGTAAAGCTTGAATTGTGTCCTCCAAGTTTTATGTATTAGAAACTTGGCCCCCACTGTGACTGGTGAGAGGGTGGGAAATCCTCTTATGGTAATTGAAAGGTGCAGCCTTGGGGAGGTGATTAGATTGTAGGACCATGCCATAGTGAATGGATTAATAATAGTGGTCAGGGACGTGGTTCTGAGGGCCTTAAAAGAAGAGCACATGAAAGATTAGCCTCTCTCTCGCTGCTCCACCATTTTCACAATGGGATACTCTGCTGTCGCTGTCACCACCACCAAGGTTCTCACCAGACATGTTCCCTGGTCTTTGGACTTCCCAGTCTCAGAAACTGTAAGCAATAAATTTTATTTTATTTATATATCACCCAGTTTCAAGTATTTTGTTATAAGCAACAGAAACAGACTAATACACTATCACATGAGCAATACTTGAATTTTAGAGGGTATGCATTCAAACCATACCATCTGTCTCTTTAGGTTATTATGATAATTTAAAGTGTCAGTGACTATATGGCATTTAGCAGAGTACTCTATTTTAACTATTATTATTAATAAATCTCACCCATTTTTTTTTTTACATCATTGTTATACATGATGGTTTTTTCGCTCTCTTTTCCATTTGTATTATTCTTCGCAATATGTATGGCTATCCTGCTCTCATTAAACCAGCACTTTTATTATTTTTTCAAAAGTCCATTCTTCTCATTAAGTTCAGTTTTCTAATCATTTCTAATCTTGTCCTAATTAGTTCTCCCAGTTCTAATAGGCTTTTCTTTTGGAACAATGAGGAAAAGGTGTGGTACAAAAGAAGTCAAGTCCCCATCCTCACCTTTTGCCACTGTTTTTAGAGAACTAACAAGGTACTCAGTCATTTCCTGTTCCTGTAGAAATGGAGAGATATGGTGTCATTTGTTTATTCATCACTTTAAGCCATTTTCTTTGGAGAGGGGCCATCAGCTATTTGTTAGAGAGTTGCCTCTGACCCCCATGAAGCCAGTGCATATGTTAGCTCAAGTTTCAAGGATAAAGGCCAAAGATCAATCATGTGACCAATATGAAGATATTTTAAAATACATGATTATATAATACTATTGGAAAAATCTGTGCAGAGGCAAAGCATTATAGATTGTGGTTGTTTAGCTCCTGTGCTTTGTGGATCATAGGCAGAGGCAGCAACAACTAAGCGCTTCAAAGTATTCCTGAAAACCCAGTCCAGTGATGGACACTTTGCACTCACAGAAAAAAGAGCAAAAGGGGCTTCTCCTCTTCCACATCTAAGAAAAAGATATGATGTACTGCAGAAGGAAGCATTACAGCAGTTAAAAGCAGTCAAGTGACTCTTGAACTATACTCTGTTTTAGCTCGAGCTGCCATAATAAAATACCACAGACTTGGCAGCTTAAACAACAGAAACTTACTTCTCACAGTTCTGTAGGCTGGAAGTCTGAGATCGGGGTGCCAGCATGGTCAAGTACTGGTGAGGGCTCACCTCCTCACATGAAAAAGGCTGCCTTCTCCCTGTATCTTCACATGGCCGAGATAGAGTGAGCTCTGGTCTCTTCCTCTTCTTATAAAGACACTAATCCTATCACAGGAGCATCACCCTCATGACTTCAACTAAACCTAATCACCTCCCAAAGGCCCTACCTCCAAATACCATCAAATTGGGGGTTAGTGATTCAACATATGAATTTGGGGGGGGTGGACACAAACATTCAGTCCATAACGTCCATCATTCTCCTCATACAACTTTCTATAAAAATCAACTGTGGAAACCAGTTTAAATGTAATTACCATATTCTACCATAATTGCATACAAACTTAATTGTTTACTCCCCTTGGAATTTAAATCAAGGTCACTACTAAAATTACTCAGTTCTAACATTCTGTGAACCAATTAGATTTTGAAGTTAAAGAGATGGAGAAAATTGGCCTAATATCTTTTTGTCCTGAAAGATTAAATTTAATCTCTTATATTTTCTTATGTGGTAAAGAAATGTTAGAAGAAAATATTTTCACTCGAGTGTTTCATCTCACTGCTAACAATAAATGTTATGAATTGAACATCATTACCCTTTCTTCTGGGGAATTCTCGGCTTTGCTTGAGGCAGAATGTGGTGTTAGATGGACAAACATGACCTCATGATCCCTCTGCTAATGTGGATCTTTAAGGAAGATTAAGCAGATTTTCCAAACAACTGGCTTAAGGTCTAAGAGCACTGAGGTAGATAAAATGGAATCACTACCTTGCTTCACCTTGGCTCCAACCTGTCTTTGAAACCATGAGTCATCTTCCTCTTAGGAAGTGAAAATGCTATTAAAACAACTCATTGCTTAGTGACTCAGAAAGAATTTTGAAAAACTGAAAACAATGCTGTCGATTATTTTGTGAAACTCTGATTTTCTCAAATTTGAGGGAATTTTTCTAAGTCTTCGTGATTTTGTTTGTAGTCTGTGAGCTGGCATTGGTTGTTTTTTAGTTAGGATATTGTGTTCAAGGCAAGGTTCTAATGATCACTGCCAAGACACTTGGGTCCCCAGATTCCCTGATGAATTGAAACACTGGTGAATTAGTCATAAAATAAAAGAACTCTCCAA
>NW_007732028.1:17681-19940 GCF_000696425.1 Galeopterus variegatus
AACTCTGATTTTCTCAAATTTGAGGGAATTTTTCTAAGTCTTCGTGATTTTGTTTGTAGTCCGTGAGCTGGCATTGGTTGTTTTTTAGTTAGGATGTTGTGTTCAAGGCAAGGTTCTAATGATCACTGCCAAGACACTTGGGTCTCCAGATTCCCTGATGAATTGAAACACTGGTGAATTAGTCATAAAATAAAAGAACTCTCCAAACTGTGATTTGCTTCAGCCCATTAGGTTGTTAGACTCTATGGGAACTAAGATGAAGCAGGAGCTTAAAATAAAAACTTTCAATATGAAGTAATGTGTTGGCTGACCCATTGTTTAAATAGAAAAAAAAAAAAAACATAGAGGGCAGAGACAGTTGTTCATTTTACAAACCAAAACACAAATAAAAAACAAACAAAACCAAAACAAATATTTTAAAAACACATCCACTTTATTAAGGAAAATGAATTTTGAGGTGACCTAATTATTCTGTTTGGATCAATAAAATTTATTTTGCCTCTTTCTCTTTTTTTGCATTTGATAAACTACTTTACAAAACCCCGATAGAATCTGGATAGTCACAGATTTTATAGGTTAATGGAATGAGTCTGTGGTAAGATGTGAATCACTCGTTATAAAAATAGGTGATCCATGCACCACCAGAAAAACTGATAAGCTGAAGACATCTAGTAGTACACGTTATACTCACCAGAGTGATCAGCTGGGCCATATATCAGTTGATCCCAGGGAGAGATGAAGTTTGGAGATCCAAGAAGCAAGGCAAATTGTATCATTGTCAAAAAACAGGATGTTCAGGGCCGGCCCGGTGGTGCACTGGATAGTGCGCTGCTTGGGAAGCGCGGCGGCGCTCCCGCCCGAGGGTTCGGATCCCACATACAGACCGGTTCCCGCTCACTGGCTGAGCGAGGCATGGGAGTGACGCCGAGGGTTGTGATCCCGTTGCCGGTCCCCGGTCCGGTACGGGGGCAACACTGAGGGTTGTGATCCGTTGCTGGACACGGAAAATGACAAAAGACAAAAAAAACAAACAAACAAACAAAAAAAACAGGATGTTCAGGGGGAGAAATCAAGGTCTGAGAAGTAAATTTCCAGGAGTAAGAAAGGGCCCTAAGTCCTAGAAGGTCTAAACTATTAAGAAGGTAACCAAAGCAAGAACTTAAACACAGGGATTCAATTACCAAATGGGTGGATATTGGGTTTCACCAACAAGGCAGAAGCTCCATTCAATCAGTCAGTCAGTCAGTAAACATTTACTGATTACTGTGTGTGCCACCAACTTACTAGGTTCTGGGGTACAAAGAAAAATAATATATATTCACCGTCCTTTAATTGCTCACAATTAGAGACTGGGACACATGTTTATTACCTAACTAGGAGCAAATGTCACAGGATGATGAATGCCAGAACACAGAACTGGCATTATCAGCATCTTTTCTGTCAAATGTCAGGATTGGTCTAAGAGATGGGTGGTACAGGTGGAATTCGCAGGTGGGGATCAAGTAATTATGAGGAAGGGAAGGCTGAGGAAGAGTCAGGGCCTGCCCCTACCGAAATAGTTTATGCAGGAGCATGGGGATGGCATTTTCGAAGTCTTAGCCAATATCACCTTGCTCTAGATCCCATCACAGCTTGAAAAGAACAGATGAAGTACCGTGAACAGAACTGGAGTTCTCCTGTACTCTCTGCAAAGAGTGGGCATCACATATTTTAGTAAATCTGCATATCAAACAGTTTCTTGGAGGAAAACAAGTAGAAAGTTTAACCATCCTTTTGAGATCAAGGGGAAGCCATCCCAGGAAAGACAGACATGGTAAACCATGTTTTTCCTCTATTTGCTCATTTCTCTAGAAAGGGGAATCTTGATGATCTACTTACCTCCTAAATAATTCTTTAGTCATTAGTACCCATAAGTGATTTCTGTGTGTATTTCCTGATGATATTTTGTAGACACTTATTGATAACACTAATTCTCAGGATGCAACCAAAACAAATTTGTCATTTTATGTGCTACAGGATAGGATAACAAAACAGTGTAACAAGTACCAACAAATTTAGGAATCTGTTAGGTAGTATGGGATGGTAGCAATCAGCTCTGGCTAGGAATCAGGAAATTGGCCTTCAACTCTGCCTTCCCCTTTCTTGCTGTGTGACCGTGGCCAAGTCCCTTAATGGTTATCTACTGGTTTCCTCATCCCTAAAATGCTTAGGTTATGCAGAAGTTACAAGTTTTAAATGAAATGATAATGGCATAAATAC
>NW_007732028.1:20390-21006 GCF_000696425.1 Galeopterus variegatus
TAAAATGCTTAGGTTATGCAGAAGTTACAAGTTTTAAATGAAATGATAATGGCATAAATACAAATGCTTCAGGGTGGAGTCTACAGCCTTCTCCAAATGCCACCCAGCTTTTACTTCCAGTCTCAGTCCCACATGGTCCCCCCACATATACTCACCTGCCACAAAATGAAATAACATTTGACCTGGGGGGCTCTGGTTCAGAACGTTTTTCCTTCTATTTTCATTCAGTAACCCTTTTGTTATCTCTTATGATCTAGAAAATGATTAAAGAGGATACCAAGTGATTCTTCTTTCTTGTTTCCTTCATGAGTCTGGTCCAAGGAGAGGAGCTGGTTACCTTTTCTCTGGCNGGTGTTGCTCCCGCGCCTCGCTCAGCCAGTGAGCGGGAACCAGTCTGTATGTGGGATCCGATCCCTCAGGCAGGAGCGCCGCCGCGCTTCCCAAGCAGCGCACTATCCAGTGCGCCGCCGGGCCGGCCCCTCCAAGAGTTTTTTTGTAGAGGCTTTAGGCTGTTCGATATATAGGATCATGTCATCTGCAAACAGGGACAGTTTGACTTCATCTTTTCCAACCTGGATGCCCTTTATTTCCTTCTCTTCTCTGATTGCTCTGGCTA